>NC_036858.1:65737080-65764379 GCF_002910315.2 Salvelinus sp. IW2-2015 | reverse complement strand
CAGAGGTAGATGTGTGTTTACCAACCTGTTATAACTCCAGTACAGAGGTAGATGTGTGTTTACCAACCTGTTATAACTCCAGTACAAAGGTAGATATGTATGATACTGGTGGCCAAGGAGGCCAGAATCATTCCCAAGGAGGCAAAGAGCCCTCCCACCATCATCACTGGCCGACACCCAAACTTGTTCACCAGCACACTGCACAGTGGACCTGCAGACACACACATATGCACAATTAGGTGTGTGTAAGGCCAGTACAGAGCTGGGTAGAAAAAAGTGTTCCAGGAACTACTGGGGATCCATAATAAACCCCAGGAAGAGTAGCTTCTGCCTTGGCAGGAACTACTGGGGATCCATAATAAACCCCAGGAAGAGTAGCTTCTGCCTTGCAGGAACTACTGGGGATCCATAATAAACCCCAGGAAGAGTAGCTTCTGCCTTGGCAGGAACTACTGGGGATCCATAATAAACCCCAGGAAGAGTAGCTTCTGCCTTGGCAGGAACTACTGGGGATCCATAATAACCCCAGGAGAGTAGCTTCTGCCTTGGCAGGAACTACTGGGATCCATAATAAACCCCAGGAGAGTAGCTTCGTGCCTTGGCAGGAACTACTGGGGATCCATAATAAACCCCAGGAAGAGTAGCTTCTGCCTTGGCAGGAACTGCTGGGGATCCATAATAAACCCCAGGAAGAGTAGCTTCTGCCTTGGCAGGAACTACTGGAGATCCATAATAAACCCCAGGGAGAGTAGCTTCTGCCCTGCAAGGAACTACTGGAGATCCATAATAAACCACAGGGAGAGTAGCTTCTGCCCTGGAAGGAACTACTGGGGATCCATAATAAATACCTGGTAAAATAAAATGACATGCATGAAGATCCTGTCAGTTTGGTGTAGACTCTGGAGGTTGTAACGCCCAGGTCTGACACCTTCTCTACTCTTCCTTGTACTGGCTCACCATTGGGAAAACACTTCAGTTGTTACATACCAGTATGTATGTATGTATGTATGTATGCATGCGTACCTGTGCCGTAGAGCATGGCCAACAGTATAGAAGAAATCCATGCACAGTCGCTATATCCCACTCCGAACTCCCTGATCAACTCCTTGAAAAACACACTGACAGCCTTGGGGAAGGCGTAGGAGAACCCAGTGATGACAAACCCTCCGGCCAGCACGGCCCAGCCCCACCCTCCGTCTGGCGCCTTCACATCACTAGGCTCATCGTCTACCACGGCTCCTCCCATGATGCTCTCTGCTAGGAGATTCCCTCAACCCTCTGTCCCGTCAGCTTGGGTCAGAACTGAGAGAGAAGAGACGTAGATGTAGACAGTAATAGAGAAGTGGGTAACATCAGGGTTAGACACAGTGTATAAGGGAGGGTCAAGTTATGAGATTGGGGCACCAGTCTGTTATTGGTCTTCTAAGTATAACTCCATAAGACTAAAACATTAGTAATTCTTGGTAGTGAGCCATTAGATCTGTCTGGTACCAGAAACAACACTCTTGTAAAACACACATTTGTTGAAAGATAACAAATACACCACAGATGATACAGAATAAAGGAATGGCGTTTTGGGATGGGGATTTTCAATAAACTGAAAGCTACTGTAGTTAACAATAAAACAGCATGGATACAACACTTGGCAATAGGCCGAGGCCGAGAATTTAAGAGTTGGGAAATAATGGCTTGTCTGTGGTACATAAGCTAATCTTTTAGCAATATGAATCAATAGGCAGAATCATAAGATAAGGCCTACAGCTTAACACCAACAAGCAAAGAAAGGCAGTCAGGTTGTATGCTTATTTATCTGTGTTGAACTCCGGGATCTTCTCAGGGGCTCTGGTACACATTCCAAAGTTCTTCCTTCGATATAAATCCATAAAACGGCGAGGACTCAATGTCCTAAGCGTGTCTATCAAGAGCTTAGCCCAAAAACATATGTGTGTGCTACAGAGGTCATCCAGGACGGAGTCCCCTATAGGACATGGACAGTTTGACTACAATTGAAGATAAGCCTTCACAGTATTTTATAGTTCTAGGGAGGGTTTGACTCAGCCTACGTGACCTCTGATTGGCCGAGCTTCAGGTCAGTCCTTCCCATTTGAATCACAGTGTGAAAGAAGGTGTGGCTGAGTTAGGTCATGTTCATAACAATGATGTCCATAACTGGCTGTACCTTCTTGGTGCAGTCACAGCACCTGTTTCAATGTTCATGMCATTTCCTTGTGTTTCCGTGGATACCAAAATTGACATGGTAATAACGAAAAAATATATATATACATCTGAAATAAAAATGTACACAAAGCATAGTGAAAGACAGCATAGTAACACAATGATATCAGACATTCTCAAAAGGACTCAGAGTGCCAAAGAGTAGGAAATGTAAGGTTTTGGCACTCTGTGTCCTTTGGGAAAGAGAATGTAAGGTTTTCAGTGAGGTTCAAAGTCTTATTATTGTAGCAGTCTGGTCCCATGTTGTTTTCCAGGGATTAAGCTCTGCAACGTCTGGTTGTTGTGCAAAGTAGAAGGGTTTCCATTGATAGAGGCCATTTGCTGCCAGGTCCAAGGCTAGTTCCATTGTTATTCAATGGTGCCATTTGGGTGGCTGTAATCTCAATTTGAAAGGGGGGGGCCAGAAGAGGGAGAAGGGTCTTTCTCTGTGTGTTCCTGGATGAGCTGAAACCAATGAAGAACTATAACAGCAAATCAAAACAAGGAGACATCCTGTTCCAGTAGTCACACCCTGCAGAAAAGACACACAGCAGCATCCTCCACAGAGAAAAAATAAAAAGCGCACACTTTCACATCACATTACTTACGTCAATGGGACACTTCTGGGAAAATTCAGATCTGTAGTTAGACTATCGGTTATATACTCCTTCAGTGTCTATTGGCCCTCCAATCTCTTATTTATTTCTTTAGTACAGAAAAGGTTTGTAGTCAAGGTATTACATAATATCTGTCATAGTCCAGGAAGTTGCTTTGTATTTTATTATTTCACCTTTATTTAACCAGGTAGGCCAGTTGAGAACAAGTTCTCATTTACAACTGTGACCTGGCCAAGATAAAGCAAAGCGACACAGAGTTACAAACAAACGTACAGTCAATAACACAAAAGAAAATAAAGATTTTTCTATTTATGTTCCCTTGTGTGCAAATGTAGACAATAAATAGGCGAAATAATTACAATTTAGCATTAACACTGGAGTGATAGATGTGCAACTAGAGACACTGCGGTGCAAAAGAGCAAGAGGATAAGTAACAATATGGGGATGATGTAGTTGGATGGGCTATTTACAGATTGGCTGTGTACAGGTACAGTGATCGGTAAGCTGCTCTGACAGCTGGTGCTTAAAGTTAGAGAGGGAGATATGAGTCTCCAGCTTCAGAGATTTTTGCAATTCGTTCCAGTCATTGGCAGCAGAGAACTGGAGGGAAAGGCGGCCAAAGGAAGTGTTGGCTTTGGGATCACCAGTGAAATATACCTGCTGGAGCGTGTGTTATGGGTGGGTGTTGCTATGGTGACCAGTGAGCTGAGATAAGGCGGGGCTTTACCTAGCAAAGACTTATAGATGACCTGGAGCCAGTGCGTTTGGCGACGAATATGTAGTGAGGGCCAGCCAACGAGAGCATACAGGTCGCAGTGGTAGGTAGCAGAGAAGTAGTTGAACTGTCCCAGCATCCAACAGCGGAGGCTGCAGTGAAACTGTCTCAGGGAGGGTAGCCGAGGAGGGATGACTGTTTCATATTTTAGGTTATTACCTGCCGAGGGGGGATAAACTTTGAGGCCAGGATCATTTCCAAGGAGGCAAATCACAGATGTGGCACATCATTGTGCACGTTAGGTTACACATCATGAAATATATTGATACAAATTACAGACAGTAGCCTATAAGTAGCAAAATAGAAATAAATTAATTGAATATGAAATGCATTTCAAAGTGATTGACATAGGCCTATACTGTTTATATGTTAATGAAGTCAGTTTGAATAATATTTAGCCTACGTCGCTTATTTGTGTCAATTGCAAAGACATTGGCAACTTTTTATTTGTAGTCAACTTTGTTCTGAAGTTATCAGCGGTCATAGAGGGATCAACCATGCGATTCTGTGTATAAAGTGATGCGAAGGGCAAACAAAGCATCTAACGACACACTTAGCTGTTCTACGAATGATCTGAGGCAGGCGTTAGATTGCAAGCATTTAAGTGCAACATTAATAACGATGGATTTGGGAAACAGCTTGGAGATGTAACGATGAACTTAAGATGCTTTTGGGAAACCGGGCCCTGGTCAGTCGCGTATGCTAAAAAGGTGTTGCATCTCTCCTCCAGAACCACAACATCCTATCATACAATCTTACCTACCAGCCTTACAAGCAGGGTGGGAAATTAACGCCAGCCACAAATGCTGGTACATTTTGGCAATGGTTGGTGTAATGTTCTTACAAGCCACATTGGCGGGTGGTCACCCAGAGCATTTTGAGTGCGAGTGTGTGTGCGTCAGCTCTGGGAGAGAGAATCAACACTACAGTGGTGAAAGCGGAGTGGGGTAGTGTTTTCTGTGATTTATATTCATACATAATTTTTTTTTACAAAAATGCATCTCTCCCCCAAAGGGCTTTATTGGCAAGGGAAACATGTTTACATTGCCAAAGCAAGTGAAATAAACAATCAGAAATTAACAGTAAATTACACTCAAAAGGTTTCAAAGGAAGAGACATTTCAAATGTCATTATGGCTATGTAGTGTTGTAACAAGTCCAAAAGGGAAAATAAACAAATATGGGTCAAAAATATCTTGAAAATAGCATTGCTCAACTAGGCTGGAGATTCTCTCTGGCCTAGCTGACGCAATGCTATTTTCCAGATTTTTAAAAAACCTTTTCTGTCCTCCATTGATTTACTCGCTGTAACGGCAGTCTAAGTCGTCCTCCTCCTCAGACGAGGAGAGGCGAGAAGGATCGGAGGACCAATGTACAGCGTGGTAAGTTTCCATGATTTAATAACAAGAAAACTAGACAAAATACAAAACAACAAACGTACTAACCGTCACAGTCCCGTGTGGCACAAACACTGACACAGGAGACAACCACCCACAAAAACCCAACACAAAACAAGCCACCTATATATGATTCTCAATCAGGGACAACGATTGACAGCTGCCTCTGATTGAGAACCATATTAGGCTGAACACAGAAACAGACAAACTAGACACACAACATAGAATGCCCACCCAGCTCACGTCCTGACCAACACTAAAACAAGCAAAACACATAAGCACTATGGTCAGGACGTGACACTCGCCCTAATTTTGACCATCCTACAAGGTTAAAAACTCCAATACCTTTTGATTATGATAGAGACATGCGGTTTGGACCATTGGTTTTCTTAGAGGAGTATCTACACAATGAATACATTTTAACCGTTTGTCAAAAGATGCGTTTGATTGGACACCTTATCACTACTGAATAATGCAACCAAACCATATTACACTCTTGAAAAATCCAAAGAGATGGGTGGGGCTGGATTATGAGGGTGTCAACAACGCTGAATGGGTGTAGACAAAGGAGAGCTCTCCAGTAGTAGTACAAAAACATTCAAAAGGCCATTTTCTTAACAGTGTGGTTACAAGTTTGGCAACAGAATTACTTTCCACTAAAACGCCATCTACACATTCAGAAATACTTTTTTTTGCCAGCAAGTGACAGAATAAATACAACTTGAATATTGTTGATAATCTATCGACACTGATCAATAAATACGTTTTTTTTTTTTATCTAAGTAAACATCAGATTCCACAGCATTGAATCGGTAGCAAATCACCTACCCTTGATGCAGCTGTAACCCTCTGAATGGGATGTGAGGTGCGCGTCTGCTGTATGAACTACTCCAGTGTCGCGTGTAGCCGCCTGGCTCCCAACCAACAGGCAAACATACACTCTCCCCTAGCCCCACCTCTATAACCGGGTATCCCAACCCCTCGTGCTCCATGCAGCAGTCAGCCAGCACCCCACTATCAGCTCTCCTAAAATAAGATTGACATTTCCCATCCCAGGACACATGCACGATTACTAGGATCACTTTCTCTGTGGATAACAGGCGGGAAACATTCAGACCTTTAACGAAGAGGGGTGCACTGTTACCGTGTTGCTCACATTGCCTAGAAGGCCGTGTCAGTTTGGGATTGGACATCCCACTGCATTAAGATCGAATGCTTTCCTGCTAGGACGTCTGCCAGGCCAAACTGACATACACCATATTTGCAAACACACATTCTCTCGCACACCTGTGGCACTGATCCTTGTAGACCACTGATTGGCTATGACAGAGTACTGATGTCTGTTCAGAATATTCAGGGCTAAAGATCCAGTGGGACCAGCCAGGTTGTGTCACAGGCTAGATTTGTTCCCCCTCTACACCAACACTATAGCAAACAGTATGGGTCTGGCACAGGACAAGCCTTAGGACCTGTTATTTTATCATCAGGGCTTCCAGAAGCCAACAAGTACCAGCCAACCATATCCATGTGGCATTACTGTCTCTCTTGGCTTCAGGAATAAGTTTCCTGCCAAAGCAGTGAACATCCTGTTGAACCCTGAATCCTAAACCAGTAGTTAATCATTACATTGTGCTGTAAATTAAGAGTGAGAGTATTCCATTCATGGCTTGGATGACCAAGCACACAAAACACCATAATCTCTGTCACCTGTTGTTATAGCTACTGTTCTAGACCTTCTTGTTTACATTGGACTGAAGAATGTAGGCACACCTGGACATCTCAGAATATATATAGTTCATTTAGAAAGTATTCCCTTGCCTTTTTCCACATTTTGTTACGTTACAGCCTTATTCTAAAATGGATCCAATTATTTTATCCGTCAATCTACACACAATACCACATAATGACAAAGTGAAAACAGAGCAAATATTTGTTTAAACTGAAGTATTCAGAGCCTTTGCTATGAGACTCGAAATAAAGCTCAGGTGCATCCTGTTTCCATTGATCATCCTTGAGATGTTTCTACAACCGTATTGGACTCCACCTGTGGTAAATATTACTGATTGGACATGATTTGGAAAGGCACACAACTGTCTATACAATGTCCCACAGTTGACAGTGCAAAAACCAAGCCACGAGGTCGAAGGAATAGAGCTCCGAGACAGGATTTTGTTGAGGCACAGATCTGGGGAATGGTACCAAAACATTTCTGCAGCATTGAAGGTCCCCAAGAACACAGTGGCCTACATCATTCCTAAATGGAAGAAGTTTGGAACCACCATGACTCTTCCTCTTGGCCGGAGGTAGCCTAGTGGTTAGAGCATTTGGCCAGTAACTGAAAGGTTGCTGGATGTCCTTGAGTGTCTGAATGTCCGAGTGGCTCATCCAGAGCCCAAACTTGAACTTGATTTAACAGGTCTGTAGAGAACTGAAAATAGCTGTGCAGCGACGCTCTCCATCCAACCTAACAGAGCTTGAGGAGGATCTGCAGAGCAGTGGGAGAAACTCCAAATACTAGCGTGTCAAGCTTTTTTGTTTATTTAACTAGGCAAGTCAGTAAAGAACAAATTCTTATTGACAATGACGGCCTACACCGGCCAAACCCAGACGACGTTGGGCCAATTGTGCACTGCCCTATGGTACTCTCAATCACAGCCGGTTGTGATACAGCTTGTAGAGTCATACCCAAGGAGACTCAAGTACTGTGTATAGGGTCTGTGATACCATTTATTATTATTCTTTTATACATTTGCTAACATTTCTAAAAACCTGTTTTTATTTGTGGTCATTATGGGGTATTGTGTGTAGATTGACGGGGGGGGGGGGGGGGGGTGGAACGATTATCAATTTTAGAATAAGGCTGTAACATAACAAAATGTGTGAAAAGTCAAGGGGTCTGAAAGCTTTCCGAATGCACTGTACACTATTAAAAAAATGTTGATTAAACTTAAAAAGCTAGAATCCTTACTTGAAACATACACTGCAGACACTACGCCTCTGTTTTAGAAAAATATGAGGGATGGGCCTGGAGAAAATGTAATCACTCTCAAATGTATAAAACAGAGCTATGGATGCAAGGACTGACCATCCATGAAATCAAAATGATAGTTTAAGCCATGTTGAGGCTACACATTGTTTACAAACATTGGGGTAAAACAAGCTTATATTTTGGGTTCTGATGGGGTACGACAGTGAAGTAAGCTTGAGGCAAGTATAGATAGTGGCTTGCGAAAGTATTCACCCCTTAGCATTTTTCCTATTTTTGGCATTACAACCTGGAATTATAATAGATTTTTTGGAGTTTGTATCATTTGATTTACACAACATGCCTACCACTCTGAAGATGCACCAAATTTTTCTTGGGTGAAACAAACAAGAAATAAGACCAAAAAACCCAGAACTTGAGCATGCATAACTATTCACCCCCCCCCCCAAAGTCAATATTTTGTAGAGCCACCTTTTGCAGCAATTACAGCGCAAGTCTCTTGGGGTATGTCTCTAAGCTTGGCACATCTAGCCAATGGGATTTTTGCCCATTCTGCAAGGCAAAACTGCTCCAGCCCTTCAAGTTGGATGGGTTCCGCTGGTGTAATGCAAATCTTTAAGTCATACCACAGATTCTCAATTGGATTGAGGTCTGGGCTTTGACTAGGCCATTCCAAGACATTTAAATGTTCCCCCTTAAACCACTCGAGTGTTGCTTTAGCAGTATGCGTAGGGTTTTGTACTTTCTAAAAATTATACATATTTTTATATATTTTACATTTTTATGTTCAACCTGCATAATATAATGTAAAAGTGTGTATTAAGATGTCTGTAATTAAAATGGCTAAAACAAATGTAGATATTAATAAATGCATTTCTATAGCTTCTAAAATATTTTTTACAACTGTGGGTGGGTGCCAAGATGACGACGCGGTGTTTTTAGAACAGCGCCCCCGTCAGTCATTTAGTGTATATATAAATCATTGATAAACATCCTACCGTAATATGTTAAATACCATCAGTTTATGCCATGGAACTTCACCAGTTTGACTTTGCATAAAAACACATCTTCCTATCACAACAACCTGTTTGGCTACTAAAACTCATCACATCTACTAGTCTGAAGACCCTACGTTGAATTGCATTGAATTCTACGTTAGGCATAAATGCGCGTTCGGATCATTAGAGTTTCCTCTCACTACCTCTACAAGCCATTATGTTGAATAAAATTATATTTGAACTTACTTCAACGGTTGGCCGTGTGGTTTGTCCTTTTGCAGGTAGGAATGTGAGACAATATATCCACCGGAAAGTATATGGATATGAAGTGATGACTTTGTATTAAAGCTCTTATAATGAAGCTTTATAATAAACACCACTGAATGAGGCTGCAAGTCACGACTTATCGAAAAAACGGACCTCAGCAATCGGTGTTTTAAATTACAGCTGTCATACAAAATTATCAACGGGCATGGAACTTCAATCATGCCAATGTTTAGCAGTTGCCTAATGATCAGGGTTGTTCATACCTGAGGATGCTTTGTCTTCTGGTCCGGACCATGCGTTCACGCCTCCTTCTCAAGCGCGTTTTTATTTTAGGGAATGATCTAGAAAACTTGCGTAAGAGGGCTTTGTCCTAAAGCCCTCCAAATTCACATATTTGTCCACTTTGGGGTGGCCAAGTCAAATTTGATTTTCATTAAGGTCCATGTCTGTGTGTTATATGTTGGTATGATACCCATGTGTCGGAGGTAGCTAAATGTTGTGTAATCATTTTTTGTCATTGTGGGCAGGACTTTATTTTTTGTTCTTCACAAACCAATTTTGTACCTGGAATAATTACACAGATGGACAACGCCAGGGTTTCCATAGAAACATCCTATCAAGTTTGCATTCAACGCTTAGTTTACATGCTAACGGTGATACATTTATAGCTAAATATATATATTTTTAAATATATATATTTTTGCATCATGTAGGCTAGGAGCTATATTAGTTGCATGCTGTCGAGGTAGCGTTAGCCAACCACCTGCTAGCTTAGCCCTCCTAATGTAGCTAACATCAGCTACGAATTTCTGCTGGCAGCTGTCATGTGTATCTGTGTATCTGAAATGTATGTCTTTCTCGCTCTCTCTCTCACTCTGTTTGAGTAATGTTCAAATCAAATTGTGTTAGTCACATGCGCGCGAATACAACCTTACAGTGAAATGCTTACTTACGAGCCCCTAACCAACAATGCAGTTTAAAAAAAATACGGATAAGAATAAGAAATAAAAGTAACAAGTAATTAAAGAAGCAGCAGTAAAATAACAATAGCGAGACTATATACAGGGGGGTAGGCCAGGGGATGGGCTACAGATGGAATGGTTGCCCTACACTTGTCCCATCCTAAATTAGTCACACTAGCCACTGACTACTACCCCTTAGCCATTTCTTGAAGAAGCCCCAGGTATGAAAGCCAAAGGACTGGATGGGTGTAATGAGCAATGTGGCAGAAGCTCCACATAGACCCAATCTAAAGAGAGAGAGAGAAGAGAGAGAGTTCCTTAGTTCTGGCTCTTTGTCTCAAGATCTGAACTGAGCAATTTGACAATGAATCGTTAAATCATATGGTTTTTATTTCAGGGCTTTGGTGTCTAATACAGTCTTATTCCCATTCAAAAGACTCACACTAACAAAGCTCCCAGGGGCTTCTTTTCCCTCACTGTTTCCCAGTAATGAGCCACTGACTGACTGCAGATAGAGAGGGACAGCCTAATGAACAAGCTGAGAGAAGAATGCCAGCCTCTGGTCTCAAACAAAGATGCCTATTACGGCTGATGATTACCCTAGATTGTTGTACACATGACATGATCCCCAGCCCCACATTTAGCCCACGATAACTCACCAGACCCATCTGTGTGGGCTATATTTAGACAAGACTACCCATTAGTGATCTCACATGCAAATTTATATGGCATTTAGAGCACAGTTTATACTGTAGGCTCTATCTTAGTAGATCATTATAAGTTGAAAGATAATATATTAGGCTTTTAACTGTTATTTCACTATGTTGCTCTGCCGCATACACGGTTTACAGTGCCTTCGGAAAGTATTCAGACCCCTTCACTTTTTCAACATTTTGTTACGTTACAGCCTTATTCTAAAATGGATTAAATACAAAAAAATCCTCTGAAATCTACACACAATACCCCATAATGTTAAAGTAAAAATTATTTTTAGAATATTTAGCAAATGTATTAAAACATTTTTTAGTTTTTTACTTATTTACATAAGTATCAGACCCTTTGCTATGAGACTGGAAACTGAACTCAGGTGCATCCAGTTTCCATTGACATCCCTTGAGAAGTTTGTACAACTTGATTGGATTCCACCTGTGGTAAATTCAACTGATGGGACACCAAATAAAATCAATCAAATAGAACCAAATGTTATTTGTCACATACTCCGAATACAACAAGTGATGACCTTACAGTGAAATGCTTATGTACAAGCCCTTAAGCAACAACYGAGTTTTAAGAAAAATAAGTGTTAAGTAAAAAATAGATAAGTAAAAATCAAAATAACAAATAGATAAGTAAAAATAACAAATAGTTAAAGAGCAGCAGTAAAATAACAGTAGCGAGGCTATATACAGGGGGTACCGGTACAGAGTCAATGTGCGGGGGCACAGGTTAGTCGAGGTAATTGAGGTAATATGTACATGTATGTAGAGTTAGAGTACCGTGCGGTAGCAGAGAGAACAATATATGACATGGGTGGCTGGAGTCTTTGACAATCTTTAGGGTCTTCCTCTGAAACTAGGTCCTGGATGGCAGGAAGCTTGGCACCAGTGATGAACTGGGCCGTACGCACTACCCTCTGTAGTACCTTCCGGTCGGAGGCCGAGCAGTTGCCATACCAGGCAGTGATGCAACCAGTCAGGATGCTCTCGATGGTGTAACTGTAGAACTTTTTGAGGCTCTAAGGACCCATGCCAAATCTTTTCAGTCATCTGGGGGGGAATAGGCTTTGTCGTGCCCCCTTCACGACTGTCTTGGTGTGTTTGGACCATGAAAGTTTGTTGGTGATGTGGACACCAAGGAACTTGAAGCTCTCAACCTGCTCCACTACAGCCCCGTCGATAAGAATGTTGGCGTGCTCGTTCTTCCTTTTCTTGTAGTCCACAATCATCTCCTTGTCTTGATCACATTGAGGGAGAGGTACTTATCCTGGCACCACACGGTCAGTTCTCTGACCTTCTCCCTATAGGCTGTCTCATCGTTGTCGGTGATCAGGCCTACCACTGTTGTGTCGTTGGCATGCAGTCCTGGGCCATGCAGTCCTGGGTGAACAGAGAGTACAGGAGGGGACTGAGCACGCACCCCTGAGGGGCCCCCGTGTTGAGGATCAGAGTGGCAGATGTGTTTTTATGACCATCTTTTCAAAGCACTTCATGGCTACAGACGTGAGTGCTACGGGTCGGTAGTCATTTAGGCAGGTTACCTTAGTCTTCTTGGGCACAGGGACTTTGGTGGTCTGCTTGAAACATGTTGGTATTACACACTCAGTCAGGGACAGGTTGAAAATGTCAGTGAAGACACTTGCCAGTTGGTCAGCGCATGCTCGGAGACAACGTCCTGGTAATCCGTCTGGCCCTGCGGCCTTGTGAATGTTGACCTGTTTAAAGGTCTTACTCACATCGGCTACAGAGAGCGTGATCACACAGTCGTCTGGAACAGCTGATGCTCTCATGCATGCTTTAGTGTTGCTTGCCTCGAAGCGAGCATAGAAGTAATTTAGCTCATCTGGTAGGCTCGTGTTACTGGGCAGCTCACGGKTGTGCTTCCCTTTGTAGTCTGTAGTATTTTGCAAGCCCTGCCACATCCAACGAGCGTTGGAGCAGGTGTAGTACGATTCAATCTTAGTCCTGTATTGACGCTTTGCCTGTTTGATGGTTTGTCTGAGCGCATTACGGGATTTCTTGTAAGCGTCCGGGTTAGAGTCCCGCTCCTTGAAAGCAGCAGCTCTAGCCTTTAGCTCAGTGCTGATGTGGCCTGTAATCCATGGCTTCTGGTTGGGGTATGTACATACAGTCACTGTGGGGACGACGTCATCAATGCAGTTATTGATGAAGCCAGTGACTGGTGTGGTGTACTCCTCAATGCCATCTGAAGAATCCCAGAACATATTCCAGTATGTGCTAGCAAACAGTACTGTAGCTTAGCATCTGCATCATCTTACCACTTCTTTAATGACCGAGTCACTGGTGCTTCCGGCTTTAGTTTTTGCTTCTAATCGGGAATCAGGAGGATAGAATTATGTTCAGATTTGCCAAATGGAGCGCGAGGGAGAGCTTTGTATGCGTCTCTGTGTGAGGAGTAAAGGTGGTCTAGAGTTTTTTTCCCCCTCTGGTTGCACATGTAACATGCTGGTAGGAATTAGGTCAAACAGATTTAAGTTTCCCTGTATTAAAGTCCCTGGCCACTAGGAGCTCCGCTTCTGGATGAGCGTTTTCCTGTTTACCTATGGCCTTTGACAGCTCATTGAGTGTGGACTTAGTGTCAGCATCGGTTTGTGGTGGTATATACACAGCTACTAAAAATATAGATTAAAATTCTCTTGGTAAATAGTGTGTACCTGAGGCGAGCAAAACCTCGAGACTTCTTTAATATTTGATTTCGTGCACCAGCTGTTGTTTACAAATATACACAGTCACCTCTTATCTTACCGGATGCAGCTGTTCTATCTTGCTGGTGCAGCATAAATCCCGCCAGCTGTATTCTATCCATGTCGTCCTTCAGCCACGACTCTGTGAAACATACTGTAAGATATTACAGTTAATCTACCGTTGGTAGGATATTCGTGACCGTAGCTCGTCTATTTTGTTATCCAATGATTTTACATTGGCTAATAGGACTGATGGTAGAGGCAGATTACCCACTCACCGTCGGATCCTTACAAGGCACCCCAACCTACGTCCCCGATATCTCTGTCTCTTTCTCCTGCGAATAACGGGGATGAGGTTCTTGTCAGGTGTCTGAAGTAAATCCTTCGCGTCCGACTCGTTAAAGAAAAAATCTTCGTCCAGTATGAGGTGGGTAATCGCTGTCCTGATATCCAGAAGCTCTTTTCGGTCATAAGAGACGGTGGCAGAAACATTATGTACAAGATAAGTTCCAAATAACGTGAAAAATCACACACAATAGCACAACTGGTTAGGAGCCCGTAAAACGGCAGCCATCTCCTCCAGCACCATTGGTATCCATGATTTGGAAAGGGACACACCCGTCTATATAAGATCCCACTGTTGATAGTGCATGTCAGAGCAAAAACCAAGCCATGAGGTCGAAGGAATTGTCAACAGAGCTCCGAGACAGGATTGTGTCGAGGCACAGATCTGGGGAAAGGTACCAAAAAAGTTCACAGTGGCCTCCATCATTCTTAAATGGAAGAAGTTTGGAACCACCAAGACTCTTCCTAGAGCTGGCCGCCTGGCCAAACTGAACAATCGGGGGAAAAGGGCCTCGGTCAGGGAGGTGACCAAGAACCCGATGGTCACTCTGACAGAGCTCTATAGTTCCTCTGTGGAGATGGTAGAACCTTCCAGAAAGACAACAATCTCTGCAGCACTCCACCAATCAGGCCTTTATGGTGGAGTGGCCAGACGGAAGCCACTCCTCAGTAAAATGCACATGACAGCGCGCTTGGAGTTTTTCAGTGGCAGGGACTGGGAGACAAGTCAGGATCGAGGCAAAGATGAACAGAGAAAAGTACAGAGAGATCCTTGAAGAAAATCTACTCCAGAGCGCTCAGGACCTCAGATGAAGGTGAAGGTTCACCTTCCAACAGGGCAACGACGCTAAGCACACAGCCAAGACAACACAGGAGTGGCTTCGAGACAAGTCTCTGAATATCCTTGAGTTGCCCAGCCAGAGTAAAGGGTCTGAATAGTTATGTAACAGCCAGAGTAAAGGGTCTGAATAGTTATGTAAATGTATTATTTCATTTTTATTTTTATTTTTATAAATTAGCAAACATTTATAAAAACTGTTTTTGCTTTGACATTATGGGGTATTGTGTGTAAATTGATGAGGGGGAAAATAAACTATTTAATACATTTTTGGATAAGGCTCTAACCTAACAAAATGTGGAAAAAGTCAAGGGGTCTGAATACTTTCCGAAGGCACTGCAAGTGATTTGAAGTTTTAACTGTCTAAGACTGTCACTTTGCCTGAAATATGTGAAAGCCCTCTCCATGTTTCCTCCGTGTTCTCAATTTTGAGAGGTCATCTAGTGTCATGGTGGTTTCAGTGACCAGTGTAAGTGTATTTCCTGATGTCATGGTGGTGTCAGTGACCGGTGTAAGTGTATTTCCTGATGTCATGATGGCTTTTGCATCCAGTGTGCGTGTGTACTTTCCAGTGCCATGAGGGCTTCGGCCTCTTGTGAGTAACTGTATGTGTGTGTCCTCTTTCTGTGACTCAGCGCTCAGGCTGGTGACATTCAGAAGCAGAGAGAGTGTGAAAGGATGAAACGAGATCTCCAACATAAGGCCCAGGAGGTGGAGGGAGAGCTGGATATACAGAACCAGGTACACAAACACACACACACACTTGACAAGGGAAGTGGGAAGGTCCAGTGGTAGGCTACTCTCTAGTTTTAACATAAGTGTCATCATGTTTTCACCACATCAGCCAGATGGGAGAGACCTTTACATCCACAACCTAGACAAAAGAGCAGTTCATCTACCTTGATTAAACCAGTCAATCACCATTACACCACCTTCCTGCCAAGCCTATGTGCGAGTGTACGTGTGTGTGTGGTATTTCAGTCTAAACTCTGTGGAATGCAGTGTGTCCTGCTGCTGGCTGTTGTCCTGTGTCACTCAATCTCTAGATAAAATACACATTTTTGAGCTGCAGTGTATGTGTGTATTTGTCTGACTGTGTGTATGGTTGTCTGTGTGTGGGTCTGTGGTGTGTCTGTATGTGTGTTTGTGTGTGTAGTTGTCTGCGGGCGGGTCTGTGGGTGTGTGTGTGTGTTCGCGAATGTGTGTGTGTGATTACCCCCCTTGCCCAAATCTGTGAGGTAAGGAGAGAAGGTGCTAACACCTGCTGTGATGAATGAGGTTGCGTGAGGCTGGCTGGTCTGCTGGTGCTGGCTCTGTCTATGGAGTCTAGAATAGGTCAGCTGGAAATATACCTTCCATGGAGGTCTGTATGGGCTGTCGGAAACTTCATCAACAATTCATCATCCTCTATTTAAATAGGACTACTACTATGACACATCCAGATGAATTTGAGGAATTCTTTATACGTTAATCTCCAAGGATTTTCTCTCTATCCATCACATGTTCAGGAGATGATGACAGACTTTGATAATGAAATGGGGCAGGGAGAGCATGAGTTCAACCTGAGGATGGATCTTTAAAGACTGCTGAACAATTAATCAAATGGCCACCCGGACTATTTACATTGAACCCCCTTTTTTATTTAGTTTATTAGTAAATATTTTAATAACTCTATTTCTGCATTGTTGGTTAAGGGCTTGTAAGTAAGCATTTTACAGTAAGGTCTACACCTGTTGTATTCGGCGCATGTGACAAATACAATTTGATTTGATTTGAGATGAGATGAGATGAGAGCCGTGGTCCGGTCTCACAAACTCAGGGTAAGTAGCAGGTGTGTGTGTGTGTGTGTAAACACTCCCAGGAAAACTGCTGAATAAGATGGGATGATACGTGCTGATCCCTGGCAAGCACACGTGTGTGTGTGTGTGTCTCCCAGGTGAAGCTGCTCTCTAAGGAGACAGAGGTCCACTCCCAGGCTGTGGAGGCCCTGAAGGCCTCAGAGGATCTCTGTCAGCACACACAGCTACAGCACAGAGACTGGGAGAAAAAGGACATCACCTCCGTCAAGGACGCACTTAAAATGATTCATGTCGGCCTTATTTCCCATTGTCATTTCAAAGGAGTTAGAAGACAAACTAAAAGCTATGCAGACCAAGAGGAAGAGAGAGAAGGAGAGAGGAAGAGGAAGAGAGAGTAAGCGAGAGGGGAGAAGAGGGGAGAGGAAGAAGTATACAATAAGAAGGGAGTCCTAGATCTTATTACTACTACTATACAAATACCTCAGACAGAGGCACAAAGACAGACCAATTAGCAGCACATGAGTAGAAGTCCTAGACTAATGGTGGATGGTGTCTTGATGTTCCCATCTGTAGGCATGATGAATTGGACCGGGGAGTGCATGAGAGAGAGGCTCAGCTGGATGCATTACGGGACGCTTACAGAGAACAGCTACGACTGGCGGAGACAGATACCGATCATCTACGGTCACAACTGGGCGCTATGCCAACACACACACACGCAGGCCCCGGAGAGACCACAAGGAAATACTGCGAAACAGACACACACAGTGTCTCACCTGTCTATGTGTGTATGTGTGTGTGCATTCTGTGTTAACTGGGTCTGTGTTTTGACTGTGTGAGTGTGTGTGTTTCATCCATGATGTGTGTGTTTCTGGTCCAAAGCCCTGGATGATCATAGTGTTTGTACATGCTCAGAGTGTGTGAGAGTGTGTGGTATGAGGTCTTCAGCTTTCCCACCCGGACCGAAATGTATATTGTTTCTAAACAGAGACCAGTTCCGAATGAACCGGGTGAACGTCAGACCTGTTCCGAATGAACCGGGCGACAGTCAGACCTGTTCCGAATGAACCGGGCGACAGTCAGACCTGTTCCGAATGAACCGGGCGACAGTCAGACCTGTTCCGAATGAACCGGGCGACAGTCAGACCTGTTCCGAATGAACCGGGCGACAGTCAGACCTGTTCCGAATGAACCGGGCGACAGTCAGACCTGTTCCGAAAAGGCCCATGGAAAAACAGACCCATGCTGATTTGGCCTACTTGTCCTTAAAAACTGTCTATAACAAATTACAAAAAAAATATTAGTTGTGTTTGGATGTGTAGCCTGTGGTTCAAAACTTTATAGCCTATTGTTTTATTGGTTTGTACTTTCCTAAAATAATAATTCTCCACCTCACGGTTCAGCTGCCAGAGATTTGAGCTGTAAATGCATGTCTATATTTCAAAAGTGAATATAAAGGAAGAGGAGCTTAGGCCTAGCCCTAGAGAGACCAAGAGGAAGATAGAGATATGTCGGCCACATGTTCAACACCGACATGCATTTCTTTATACTTGTCAGATAGGCCTATAGGCATACTGAATGAGGATAATTCGATAATTTTCGATCAGAATCATTTTTTTAATGATAAGCATTATATTGTTAGATTAACTCTGGTAGGCCTTAAACATTCTTCCTCACCTCAAGTTCAACTGTCAGAGTCAGATGGAGCGCACTGCCTTCATAGGCCTGCAGTAGCTAAGCATAATAATAGCCACAGCACACCAGATCTTCACAAAAGTTGCTTAACTTTATTAGAGTAATATCAAAAGTATCGTTTAAAGAGAAAATACCAACAGGTTATTATATTGCGACATTAAATAAAGTTTTGCATCTCGCCCTGTTTGGTTTTTCCTTTTCACTGTGTGCGTGCGATTAGCCCTGTAGTAGGTCAATCGGTATTCTATTATATTGCGGCAAACACATTACATTTGGAACTTAATTTGGGCAAAGAAAATGGCTTAACAGAATGACACAAAACTCTTGTTGCATCTTTAAAGAATTGGTTTAAACCTTCACAAAGGTTTTGAACAGGCTTATGTTGCTGCAATTACCAACAAAGACGAGTGTCTACCGTAGGCCTACCCAACAAATGACAGCAATAGGCTAATACTATTTTCTTTTTTAATAGGCTTACTTTGAACTTATCTTAAACTAAATACAGAACAAAGTCCTGACAGTTCGAACTTAATTTAGCCAAAGAAAATGTCTCAACAAAATGAAACAAAACACTTTTTTGCATATTTAAATAACTGGTTTAAATAGGCCTACAATAATAATAATGATAAAACAAATGCTAATAAATATGAAAATAAAACAATGAAAGTAAACAAATTGTATCAAACTTGAATAGCGAGTTGTACACATTTGGCCACTACAATATAAAAACTTGTCCAAGGACATTCCCCTTGTCCTTCTTTTCACTCTTTCTCCTCAAACTTTGGTTTTACTTAAATGAAAAAGGCCTCCATCTTCACAATCAACAGTAGCCTAGGCCAAGGCTCCTTTTACTCACTCTCTCTCCTCCAATGCAGACGCATGTGAGTTGAGCAGCCGGAACCATAAGCTATAGTTTTATTGAGTTGCAATTGGCTGACACAGATAACAAGCTTACGCAGTTCTCATCACCTCACACATTAACGGAATAGAGGAAGGGTCCAGGGTAAATCAATTTTAATTGCACATACTAGAGACCCGTGACAATTATATCAGACCCGACCCAGATCCGAGACAAAAGTCAGAATTTAGGACCTGAACCTACTCATGTCCCAGGTCGGATTATGGAATTTCAGGTCTGTTGGACCTGCTGTGTCTGAAGCTGCCTGTCAGGTAGCAGTGATTATGTAACAATGTGTGAAAGGAAAGAGCCTCAGAGAAGGAAGAGACTATGATGATCCAGACACTCTCTCAACGGGATGAAACACACAGAACATTTAGAAATCCTATCACATATCACATATCCATAAATGACTCATTGCAATAATACAGTGAAAATATACAGAGGAAAAACACAGCCTGCACATTGTAACACAACAATACCAAATAGATTCAGGACTCACCTCCAGGATGCTAAAGGTACTCTTGATGAAAGGAGGTGAACATTTTAGTGTAGTTTCGGTACAACAAATAACCTGTGTTTTATTGTGTTGTGAAGGCTTCATATAGAGCTGGAGACAACGCGTAGTGGCACGTACATCACTCAGGTCTCTAAGGAGACGGTTGTCAAGGAGCTGCTGGCCCTTCAGGAGAGAGAGAGCAAACTACGGACCGAACTGGATCGGAGCAGGGGGAGATGGAGAGGTCTGCTTGTGTGGGTGTGTGCGTACGACATGCGTTCGTGTTAAAACCATAAGCAGTGTGTGCTTGTCCTAGCTTTAAAGGGTAATTTATCAACTTCATATTCATCATCTTCAGCAACCACCCCAACATCAACATATGTGAACATGGCGCATTTCTATGTTTTCTAGTAAAGAAGATAGATGAAGATACACTGTGTGGCCAAAAGTATGTGGACACCGCTTCAAATTAGTGGATTCAGCTATTTCAGCCACACCCGTTGCTGGCAGGTGTATAAAATCAGCATTGCAATCCCCACAGACAAACATTGGCAGTAGAATGGCCGTACTGAAGTGCTTAGTGACTTTCAACGTAGCACCGTCATCAGATGCCACCTTTCCAACATGTCAGTTCGTCAGATTTCTGCCCTGCTAGAGCTGCCCCGGTCAACTGTAAGTGCTGTTACTGTGAAGTGGAAACATCTAGGAGCAACAACGGCTCAGCCACAAAGTGCAAGGCCACACAAGGTCACAGTACAGGACCAGCGAGTGCTGAAGCAATTGTATGTTCTCGGTTGCAACACTCACTACCGAGTTCCATGCTGCCTCTGGAAGTAACGTCAGCACAAGAACTGTTCGTCGGGAGCTTCATGAAATGGGTTTCCATGGCCGAGCAGCCGCAAACAAGCCTAAGATCACCATGCGCAATGCCAAGCGTCAGCTGGAGTGGTGTAAAGTTCGCCGTCATTGGAATCTGGAGCACTTTATACTCGTTCTCTGTAGTGATGAATCACGCTTCACCATCTGGCAGTCCGACGGACGATTCTGGGTTTGGGGGATGCCAGGAGAATGCTACCTGCCCGAATGCATAGTGCCAACTGTAAAGTTTAGTGGAAGAGGAAAACAGTGCCTTGCAAAAGTATTCACACCCCCTTTGCGTTTTTCCTATTTTGTTGTATTACAACCTGTAATTTAAATAGATTTTTATTTGGATTTCATATAATGGACATACACAAAATAGTCCAAATTGGTAAGGTGAAGTGAAATGAAAAAAAATCATTTTTTTTTTTCAAAAGAACAATTCTAAAAAATTAAAAAAAATAAGAAACAGAAAAGCGTGGGTGCGTATGTATTTGCTATGAAGCCTCTAAATAAGATCTGGTGCAACCATTTACCTTCAGAAGTCACAGAATTTGTTAAATAAAGTCCACCTGTGTGCAATCTAAGTGGCACATGATCTGTAACATGATCTCAGTATATATATACACACCTGTTCTGAATGGCCCCAGAATCTGCAACACCACTAAGCAAGGGACACCACCAAGCAAGCAGCACCATGAAGACTTAGGTAGCGCCCCAAATAGGTCACGGATAAAGTTGTGGAGAAGTACAGATCAGGGTTGGGTTATGAAAATTATCTGAAACTTTGAACATCCCACGGAGCACCATTAAATCCATTATTACAAAATGGAAAGAATATGGCACCACAACAAACCTGCCGAGAGAGGGTCGCCCACCAAAGCTCACAGACCATGCAAGGAGGGCATTAATCAGAGAGGCAACAAAGAGACCAAAGATAACTCTGAAGGAGCTGCAAAGCTCCACAGTGGCGATTGGAGTATCTATCCATAGGACCACTTTAAGCCGTACACTCCACAGAAAAAAATAAGCAAAAACGTTTGGTGTTCACCAAAAGGCATGTGGGAGACTCCCCAAACATATGGAAGAAGGTACACTGGTCAGATGAGACTAAAATTGAGCATCAAGGAAAACAGTATGTCTGGCGCAAAACGCAACAACTCTCATCACCTCGAGAACACCATCCCCACAGTGAAGCATGGTGGTGGAAGCATCATGCTGTGGGGATGTTTTTCATCAGCAGGGACTGGGAAACTGGTCAGAATTGAAGGAATGATGGATGGTGATAAATACAGGGAAATTCTTGAGGGAAACCTGTTTCAGTATTCCAGAGATTTGAGACTGGGACGGAGGTTCACCTTCCAGCAGGACAATGACCCTAAGCATACTGCTAAAGCAACACTGGAGTGGTTTAAGGGGAAACATTTAAATGTCTTGGAATGGCCTAGTCAAAGCCCAGACCTCAATCCAATTGAAAATCTGTGGTATGACCTAAAGATCACTGTACACCAGTGGAACTTATCCAACTTGAAGGAGCTAGAGCAGTTTTGCCTTGAAGAATGGGCAAAAATCTCAGTTTTCCGTTTTTTTTGTCTTATTTCTTGTTCGTTTCACAATGAAAAATATTTTGTATCTTCAAAGTGGTAGGCATGTTGTGTAAATCAAATCTATTTTAATTCCAGGTTGTAAGGCAACAAAATAGGAAAAATGCGGGTGAATACTTTCGCAAGCCACTGTAATGGTCTGGGGCTGTTTTTCATGGTTCGGGCTAGGTCCTTTAATTCCAGTGAAGGGAAATCTTAATGCTACAGCATGGGGCTCCTGAGCGGTCTAAAGCACTGCATCTCAGTGCTAGTGGTGTCACTACAGACCCTGGTTCGATTCCAGGCTGTACCACAACTGGCCGTGATTGTAATTCCAATAGGGCGGCGCACAATTGGCCCAGCGTCGTCATTGTAAATAAGAATTTGGGAAGGCCCTTTCCTGTTTCAGCATGACAATGTGCCCGTGCACAAAGCGAGGTCCATACAGAAATGATTTGTCGAGATCGGTGTGGAATAACTTGACTGGCCTGCACAGAGCCCTGAGCTCGACCCAGTCTAACACTTTTGGGATTAATTGGAACGCCAACTGCGAGCGAGGCCTAATCACCCAACATCAGTGCCCGACCTCACTAATGCTCTTGTGGCCGAATGGAAGCAAGTCTCCGCAGCAATGTTCCAACATCTAGTGGAAAGCCTTCCCAGAAGAGTGGAGGCTGTTATAGCAGCAAAGGAGGTACCAACTCCATATTAATGCCCTTTCCTGTTTCAGCAGGAAAATGGCGTCAGACCGAGGCTCTGCATCTGTCCTCGCATCTGTCCTCGTGCTACTAGACCTTAGTGCTGCCTTTGACACCATCGATCACCACATTCTTTTGGAGAGACTGGAAACCCAAATTGGTCTACACGGACAAGTTCTGGCCTGGTTTAGATCTTACCTGTCGGAAAGATATCAGTTTGTCTCTGTGAATGGTCTGTCCTCTGACAAATCAACTGTACATTTCGGTGTTCCTCAAGGTTCCGTTTTAGGACCACTATTGTTTTCACTATATATTTTACCTCTTGGGGATGTTATTCGAAAACATAATGTTAACTTTCACTGCTATGCGGATGACACACAGCTGTACATTTCAATGAAACATGGTGAAGCCCAAAATTGCCCTCGCTAGAAGCCTGTGTTTCAGACATAAGGAAGTGGATGGCTGAAAACTTTCTACTTTTAAACTCGGACAAAACAGAGATGCTTGTTCTAGGTCCCAAGAAACAAAGAGATCTTTTGTTAAATCTGACAATTCATCTTGATGGTTGTAAAGTCGTCTCAAATAAAACTGTGAAGGACCTCGGCGTTACTCTTGACCCTGTCTCTCTTTTGACGAACATATCAAGACTGTTTCAAGGACAGCTTTTTTCCATCTACGTAACATTGCTAAAATCAGAAATTTTCTGTCCAAAATGATGCAGAAAAATTAATCAATGCATTTGTTACTTCTAGGTTAGACTACTGCAATGCTCTACTTTCCGGCTACCCGGATAAAGCACTAAATAAACTTCAGTTAGTGCTAAATACGGCTGCTAGAATCCTGACTAGAACCAAGAAATTTGATCATATTACTCCAGTGCTAGCTTCCCTACACTGGCTTCCTGTTAAGGCAAGGGCTGATTTCAAGGTTTTACTGTTAACCTATAAAGCGTTACATGGGCTTGCTCCTACCTATCTTTCCGAGTTGGTCCTGCCGTACATACCAATACGTACGCTACGGTCAAAGACGCAGGCCTCCTAATTGTCCCTAGAATTTCTAAGCAAACGCGGGAGGCAGGGCTTTCTCCTATAGATCTCCATTTTTTATGGAACAGTCTGCCTACCCATGTGAGAGACGCGACTCGGTCTCAACCTTATAGTCTTTACTGAAGACTTATCTCTTCAGTAGGTCTATGATTGAGTGTAGCCTGGCCAGGAGTGTGAAGGTGAACGGAAAGGCTCTGGAGCAACGAACCGCCCTTGCTGTCTCTGCCAGGCCGGTTCCCCTCTCTCCACTGGGATCTCTGCCTCTAACCCTGTTACAGGGGCTGAGTCACTGGCTTGCTGGTGTCTTTCATGCCGTCCCTAGGAGGGGTGCGTCACTTGAGTGGGTTGAGTTACTGACGTGATCTTCCTGTCTGGGTTGGCCCCCCTTGGTTTGTGCTGTGGTGGAGACCTTTGTGGGCTATACTCGGCCTTGTCTCAGGATTGTAAGTTGGTGGTTGAGGATTACCCTCTAGTGGTGCGGGGGCTGTGCTTTGGCAAAGTGGGTGGGGTTATATCCTTCCTATTTGGCCCTGTCCGGGGGTTTCTTCGGATGGGGCCACAGTGTCTCCTGACCGCTCCTGTCTCAGCCTCCAGTATTTATGCTGCAGTATTTTGTGTCGGGGGCTAGGGTCAGTTGGTTACCTGGAGTACTTCTCCTGTCTTATCCAGTGTCCTGTGTGAATTTTAAGTATGCTCTCTCTAATTCTCTCGTTCTCTCTTCTCTCTGAGAACCTGAGCCCTAGGACCATACGTCAGGACTACCGGGCATGATGACACCTTGCTGTCCCCAGTCCGCCTGGCCTTGCTGCTATTCCAGTTTCAACTGTTCTGCCTGTGGTTACGGAACCCCTACCTGTCCCAGACCTGCTGTTTTCAACTCTTAATGATCGGCTATGAAAAGCCAACTGAGATTTATTCCTGATTATTATTTGACCATGCTTGTCATTTATGAACATTTTGAAAATCTTGGCTCTCTCTAATTTTCTCCTCCTCTCTTTCTTTCTCTCGGAGGACCTGAGCCCTAGGACCATACGTCGGGACTACGGCCGTGGTGACTCCTTGCTGTCCCAAGTCCGCCTGGCCTTGCTGCTATTCCAGTTTCAACTGTTCTGCCTGCGGTTATGGAACCCCTACCTGTCCCAGACCTGCTGTTTTCAACTCTTAATGATCGGCTATGAAAAGCCAACTGAGATTTATTCCTGATTATTATTTGACCATGCTTGTCATTTATGGAAATTTTGAAAACTTTGGCTCTCTCTAATTTTCTCCTTCTCTCTTTCTTTCTCTCGGAGGACCTGGGCCTAGGACCATGCGTCGGGACTGCCGCCCGTGGTGACTCCTTGCTGTCCCCAGTCCGCCTGGCCTTGCTGCTATTCCAGTTTCAGCTGTTCTGCCTGCGGTTATGGAACCGCTACCTGTCCCAGACCTGTTGTTTTTCAACTCTTGATGATCGGCTATGAAAAGCCAACTGAAAATTATTCATGATTATTATTTGACCATGCTTGTCACTTATGAACATTTTTGAACATCTTGGCATAGTTCTGTTATAATCTCCACGCGGCACAGCCAGAAGAGGACTGGCCACCCTCATAGCCTGGTTCCTCTCTAGGTTTCTTCCTAGGTTTTGGCCTTTCTAGGGAGTTTTTCCTAGCCACCGTGCTTCTACACCTGCATTACTAGCTGTTTGGGGTTTTAGGCTGGGTGTCTGTACAGCACTTCGAGATATTAGCTGATGTACGAAGGGCTATATAAAATAAATTGATTGATTGAATGCCCATGATTTTGGAATGAGATGTTCGATGAGCAGGTGTCCACATACTTTTGGCTATATAGTGTAAGTGTTTCCTATTAAATCGTCAACCAGTTAGTAGACAATTAGTAGGCTATGCCTACACATAATTCGTTAAATCACACACTGCACACCGATGATGTCATTTCACACAGACATATGTTGATCTTTGGGTGGTGCTGTAGAATATGAAGTTGAAACATTTTGGAATTTCCCTTTAACTTGTGTGTGTGTCCATGTGTGTGTGTCCTTGTGTGTGTGTCCGTGTGTATGTGTGTGTGTATCCCAGGTAAAAGCAGCAGCTACAGTGGGGCAAAAGTATTTAGTCAGCCACCAATTGTGCAAGTTCTCCCACTTAAAAAGATGAGAGAGGTCTGTAATTTTCATCATAGGTACACTTCAACTATGACAGACAAAATGAGGGGGAAAAATCCAGAAAATCACATTGTAGGATTTTTAATGAATTTATTTGCAAATTATGGTGAAAAATAAGTATTTGGTCACCTACAAACAAGCAAGATTTCTGGCTCTCACAGACCTGTAACTTCTTCTTTAAGAGGCTCCTCTGTCCTCCACTCGCTACCTGTATTAATGGCACCTGTTTGAACTTGTTATCAGTATAAAAGACACCTGTCCACACACTCAAACAGTCACACTCCAAACTCCACTATGGCCAAGACCAAAGAGCTGTCAAAGGACACCAGAAACAAAATTGTAGACCTGCACCAGGCTGGGAAGACTGAATCTGCAATAGGTAAGCAGCTTGGTTTGAAGAAATCAACTGTGGGAGCAATTATTAGGAAATGGAAGACATACAAGACCACTGATAATCTCCCTCGATCTGGGGCTCCACGCAAGATCTCACCCCGTGGGGTCAAAATGATCACAAGAACGGTGAGCAAAAATCCCAGAACCACACGGGGGCCTAGTGAATGACCTGCAGAGAGCTGGTACCAAAGTAACAAAGCCTACCATCAGTAACACACTACGCCGCCAGGGACTCAAATCCTGCAGTGCCAGACGTGTCCCCCTGCTTAAGTCAGTACATGTCCAGGCCCGTCTGAAGTTTGCTAGAGAGCATTTGGATGATCCAGAAGAAGATTGGGAGAATGTCATAATGTCACTTTTTGGTAAAAACTCAACTTGTTGTGTTTGGGGACAAAGAATGCTGAGTTGCATCCAAAGAACACCATACCTACTGTGAAGCATGGGGGTGAAACATCATGCTTTGGGCTGTTTTCTGCAAAGGGACCAGGACAACTGATCCGTGTAAAGGAAAGAATGAATGGGGCCATGTATCGTGATATTTTGAGTGAAAACCTCCTTCCATCAGCAAGGGCATTGAAGTGAAACGTGGCCTGGGTCTTTCAGCATGACAATGATCCCAAACACACCGCCGGGCAACGAAGGAGTGGCTTCGTAAGAAGCATTTCAAGGTCCTGGAGTGGCCTAGCCAGTCTCCAGATCTCAACCCCATAGAAAATCTTTGGAGGGAGTTGAAAGTCCGTGTTGCCCAGCAACAGCCCCAAAACATCACTGCTCTAGAGGAGATCTGCATGGAGGAATGGGCCAAAATACCAGCAACAGTGTGTGAAAACCTTGTGAAGACTTACAG
>NC_036858.1:65724414-65737055 GCF_002910315.2 Salvelinus sp. IW2-2015 | reverse complement strand
TGTCCCCAGTCCGCCTGGCCTTGCTGCTATTCCAGTTTCAACTGTTCTGCCTGTGGTTACGGAACCCCTACCTGTCCCAGACCTGCTGTTTTCAACTCTTAATGATCGGCTATGAAAAGCCAACTGAGATTTATTCCTGATTATTATTTGACCATGCTTGTCATTTATGAACATTTTGAAAATCTTGGCTCTCTCAATTTTCTCCTTCTCTCTTTCTTTCTCTCGGAGGACCTGAGCCCTAGGACCATACGTCGGGACTACCGGCCGTGGTGACTCCTTGCTGTCCCCAGTCCGCCTGGCCTTGCTGCTATTCCAGTTTCAACTGTTCTGCCTGCGGTTATGGAACCCCTACCTGTCCCAGACCTGCTGTTTTCAACTCTTAATGATCGGCTATGAAAAGCCAACTGAGATTTATTCCTGATTATTATTTGACCATGCTTGTCATTTATGGAAATTTTGAAAATCTTGGCTCTCTCTAATTTTCTCCTTCTCTCTTTCTTTCTCTCGAGGACCTGGGCCCTAGGACCATGCGTCGGGACTGCCGCCCGTGGTGACTCCTTGCTGTCCCCAGTCCGCCTGGCCTTGCTGCTATTCCAGTTTCAGCTGTTCTGCCTGCGGTTATGGAACCGCTACCTGTCCCAGACCTGTTGTTTTTCAACTCTTGATGATCGGCTATGAAAAGCCAACTGAAAATTATTCATGATTATTATTTGACCATGCTTGTCACTTATGAACATTTTTGAACATCTTGGCATAGTTCTGTTATAATCTCCACCCGGCACAGCCAGAAGAGGACTGGCCACCCCTCATAGCCTGGTTCCTCTCTAGGTTTCTTCCTAGGTTTTGGCCTTTCTAGGGAGTTTTTCCTAGCCACCGTGCTTCTACACCTGCATTACTAGCTGTTTGGGGTTTTAGGCTGGGTGTCTGTACAGCACTTCGAGATATTAGCTGATGTACGAAGGGCTATATAAAATAAAATTGATTGATTGAATGCCCATGATTTTGGAATGAGATGTTCGATGAGCAGGTGTCCACATACTTTTGGCTATATAGTGTAAGTGTTTCCTATTAAATCGTCAACCAGTTAGTAGACAATTAGTAGGCTATGCCTACACATAATTCGTTAAAATCACACACTGCACACCTGATATGTCATTTCACACAGACATATGTTGATCTTTGGGTGGTGCTGTAGAATATGAAGTTGAAACATTTTGGAATTTCCCTTTAACTTGTGTGTGTGTCCATGTGTGTGTGTGTCCGTGTGTGTGTGTGTCCGTGTGTATGTGTGTGTGTATCCCAGGTAAAACAGCAGCTACAGTGGGGCAAAAAAGTATTTAGTCAGCCACCAATTGTGCAAGTTCTCCCACTTAAAAAGATGAGAGAGGTCTGTAATTTTCATCATAGGTACACTTCAACTATGACAGACAAAATGAGGGGGAAAAATCCAGAAAATCACATTGTAGGATTTTTAATGAATTTATTTGCAAATTATGGTGAAAAATAAGTATTTGGTCACCTACAAACAAGCAAGATTTCTGGCTCTCACAGACCTGTAACTTCTTCTTTAAGAGGCTCCTCTGTCCTCCACTCGCTACCTGTATTAATGGCACCTGTTTGAACTTGTTATCAGTATAAAAGACACCTGTCACAACCTCAAACAGTCACACTCCAAACTCCACTATGGCCAAGACCAAAGAGCTGTCAAAGGACACCAGAAAACAAATTGTAGACCTGCACCAGGCTGGGAAGACTGAATCTGCAATAGGTAAGCAGCTTGGTTTGAAGAAATCAACTGTGGGAGCAATTATTAGGAAATGGAAGACATACAAGACCACTGATAATCTCCCTCGATCTGGGGCTCCACGCAAGATCTCACCCCGTGGGGTCAAAATGATCACAAGAACGGTGAGCAAAATCCCAGAACCACACGGGGGACCTAGTGAATGACCTGCAGAGAGCTGTACCAAAGTAACAAAGCCTACCATCAGTAAACACACTACGCCGCCAGGGACTCAAATCCTGCAGTGCCAGACGTGTCCCCCTGCTTAAGTCAGTACATGTCCAGGCCCGTCTGAAGTTTGCTAGAGAGCATTTGGATGATCCAGAAAAGATTGGAGAATGTCATAATGTCACTTTTTGGTAAAAACTCAACTTGTTGTGTTTGGAGGACAAAGAATGCTGAGTTGCATCCAAAGAACACCATACCTACTGTGAAGCATGGGGGTGAAACATCATGCTTTGGGGCTGTTTTTCTGCAAAGGGACCAGGACAACTGATCCGTGTAAAGGAAAGAATGAATGGGGCCATGTATCGTGATATTTTGAGTGAAAACCTCCTTCCATCAGCAAGGGCATTGAAGATGAAACGTGGCTGGGTCTTTCAGCATGACAATGATCCCAAACACACCGCCCGGGCAACGAAGGAGTGGCTTCGTAAGAAGCATTTCAAGGTCCTGGAGTGGCCTAGCCAGTCTCAGATCTCAACCCCATAGAAAATCTTTGGAGGGAGTTGAAAGTCCGTGTTGCCCAGCAACAGCCCCAAAACATCACTGCTCTAGAGGAGATCTGCATGGAGGAATGGGCCAAAATACCAGCAACAGTGTGTGAAAACCTTGTGAAGACTTACAGAAAACATTTGACCTCTGTCATTGCAACAAAGGGTATATAAACAAAGTATTGAGATAAACCTTGTTATTGACCAAATACTTATTTTCCACCATAATTTGCCAATAAATTCATTAAAAATCCTACAATGTGATTTTCTGGATTTCTTTTCTCATTTGTCTGTCATAGTTGAAGTGTACCTATGCTGAAAATTACAGGCCTCTCTCATCTTTTTAAGTTGGAGAACTTGCACAATTGGTGGCTGACTAAATACTTTTTGCCCCACTGTATGTGTGGGTGTGGCCGCGAGGGAAGGTTCTGGAGCAGAGGAGAATCCAGAGACGCTGTGAAGACAACAAGGCTGAACACTAACTGCACAGTGAGGGGTTAATACCGGGCCTGACACAGGCCATAGACCAGGTGAGTCTCCTACAGCTAGTCTGGTTCATACACCTATAGACACCTAACTACAACCTGCAGGTCTGACACTAATTACGTTGGTAACCAGTTTATAATAGCAATAAGGCACCTTGCGGGGTTTGTGGTACATGGCCACTATACCACGGCTATAGATCTGTATCCAGGCACATTGCGTTGTGCGTAAGAACAACACTCAGCTGTGGTGTATTGGGCTATATACCACACCCCCTTGTGCCTTTTTGCATAATTATAGTGACACTAAAGCTGAATTCAATCAGTTGATTAGTGATACACCAATTCTCCTGTTGTCCTCAGGCTAGTGCAGAGCTGAGAGAGAGGAGATAGAACTACAGGCCCTGGGTCGGCCACTCAGAGAACAGTTGAGAGACCAGCTAAAACCAGGGGAGGGATGTCGTCCAATCATGTTAGAGCTTTAACTACTTGTCACAGAGTGAAATGTGATAGTGATGGTTACAGTAACATGACAGGCCTGTTAATGAGAGAGAGAGAGAACGACAGATGTCAAGGGACAGTCGTACACAGATGTCACAGGGACAGTACAGTGTACACAGATGTCAAGGGACAGTCGTACACAGATGTCAAGAGGGACAGTCGTACACAGATGTCAAGGGACAGTCGTACACAGATGTCAAGGGACAGTCGTACACAGATGTCAAGGGACAGTCGTACACAGATGTCCTACTGTGCATCTGTTTCTGTGTGTAAGAGACATGTTCAGTATTACTAACCCCTTCACCCCAGTGTTACAACAGTTATTCTAGAAAGCAGCAGGAGTCCTCCACTCGTAGTGGAAGTTGGAGTAGGGTGTTAGAGTAGCATACTGTGGGGGACTATAGTGTTGGAGAGGGGGAGGGTAAGAAGGAACGGCTGTGACTGACATACCTCAGGACCCCTAAAGCTTACTACAAGCTCTACGAAGACGAAAGATTCGGAGTGTTGCAATGTCATTTTTCGGCACAAATAATATGTACTACGCTCCGGCATTCGCCATACTTTTCTGTTACCTGAAAATGTAGACACGCCATATCATTCCTTCCACAGCCGTGGGGGCAGTGTTGTCTCTTGGTTCCTCTGTCTGAGCTTTAGGCTATTCATCAAAGTAGCCTTTTTTTGCATTGATAACCAGGCTGCCAGCTAGCTACTATTAGCAAGGGAAGGTGACTCTTCCTTGTTTTCACAAAATGAAAAGACTTGTAGTAACCTTAACCCTCTAGTGATGTTACCACAGCTATTCTGAAGAACAGCAGGAGCCCCAAACGTGTCCTGGATAGTGAGAGAAAGGGAGTAGGGTGATAGGCGGAAGCATGGGGAGGAGGGGTGTGAGAGCTGGATTTCTTTGTGGGACCTTAGCTAGAGCATGACTGAAATGATATCCCCTCGCCCCTGTATCCAGGCTGGCCATTAATCCTGAGCATGTAAAGGTCTTTAAATAGTTCAACCAGTGATGCTGCAGCCCACTGACAGACCGGCATGCACCCTCTCTCTCACACATTCTGACTGATCTTATTCCACACTAACAGACTACAGCCACCCTTACTCTTTCACATTTGTTATTTTTTAACCTTTATTTTAAATAGGCAAGTCAGTTAAGAACAAATTCTTATTTACAATGACGGCCTAGGAACAGTGGGTTAACTGCCTTGTGCAGGGGCAGAATAACAGATTTTTACCGTGTAAGCTCGGTATTCGATCTAGCAACCTTTCGGTTACTGGCCCAATGCTCTAACCACTAGGCTACCTGCCGCACACGAGCTAACAGACAACAGCCAGGGCGAAGTGACAGACTGGAAGGGAATGGGGGGGGGGGTTATGACAGAAGAGGCTGTTGCCAGGTGAGGAGAGGTAGCCTTTAAACGCCCTTCGGCTCCTGTTAACCTCTACGGGATCGGTGACCCCCCCTCCCACTGGACGGTTCAGCTAACGTGCGCTAATGTGATTAGCATGAGGTTGTAAGTAACAAGACAATTTCCCAGGACATAGACATATCTGATATTGGCAGAAAGCTTAAATTCTTGTTAATCTGACTGCACTGTCCAATTTACAGTAGCTATTACAGTGAAAGAATACCATGCTATTGTTTGAAGTTAGTTATGTTATGAACTTGAAAATGTATCAATAAACCAATTAGGCACATTTGGGCAGACTTGATGCAACATTTTGAACAGAAATGCAGTGGTTCATTAGATCAGTCTTAAACTTTGCACCTACACTGCTGCCATCTAGTGGCCAAAATTTAAATTGCGCCTAAACTGGAATAATAGATTGTGGCTTTACTCTTGCATTTCAAAGATGATGGAACATTTTTTGTTGTTGTAAAATGCATGTTTTTTCTTTGTATTATCTTTTATCAGATCTAATGTGTTAAATTCTCCTACATTAATTTCACATTTTCACAAACTTCAAAGTGTTCCCTTTCAAATGGTATCAAGAATATGCATATCCTTGCTTCAGGTCCTGAGCTACAGGCAGTTAGATTTGGGTGTCATTTTAGGCGAAAACTGAAAAAAAAGTGTCCGATCCTTAAGAGGGTTTAACATCAGCTCTATTACCACAGCATGTTGCTGTTGACGCCACCTCTATTACCACAGCATGTTGCTGTTGACGCCACCTCTATTACCACAGCATGTTGCTGTTGACCACCTCTATTACCACAGCATGTTGCTGTTGACGCCACCTCTATTACCACAGCATGTGGCTGTTGACACCACCTCTTATTACAGAAAGGGCTGTTGAACCCACCTCTATTACCACAGCATGTTGCTGTTGACGCACCATCTATTACCACAGCATGTGGCTGTTTGACGCACCTCTATTACCACAGCATGTTGCTGTTGACGCCACCTCTATTACCACAGCATGTTGCTGTTGACGCCACCTCTATTACCACAGCATGTGGCTGTTGACGCACCTCTATTACCACAGCATGTGGCTGTTGACACCACCTCTATTACCACAGCATGTTCTGTTGACGCCACCTCTATACCACAGCATGTGGCTGTTGACACACCACCCAGCGTCTATACCCACAGAAGTGGCTTGTTGCACACACCTCTATTACCACAGCATGTTGCTGTTGACCCACCTCTATTACCACAGCATGTTGCTGTTGACGCCACCCTCTATTACCACAGCATGTTGCTGTTGACGCCACCTCTATTACCACAGCATGTGGCTGTTGACGCCACCTCTATTACCACAGCATGTGGCGTTGACAGCCACCTCTATTACCACAAGCATGTTGCTGTTGACGCCACCTCTATTACCACAGCATGTGGCTGTTGACACCACCTCTATTACCACAGAATGTGGCTGTTGACACCACCTCTATTACCACAGCATGTGCTGTTGACACCTCTATTACCACAGCATGTGGCTGTTGACGCCACTCTATTACCACAGCATGTGCGTTGACCGCACTCTATTACCAGCATGTGCTGTTGACGCCACCTCTATTACCACAGCATGTGGCTGTTGACGCCACCTCTATTACCACAGCATGTGGCTGTTGACACCAGCTCTATTACCACAGCATGTTGCTGTTGACGCCACCTCTATTACCACAGCATGTGGCTGTTGACGCCACCTCTATTACCACAGCATGTGGCTGTTGACACCACCTCTATACCAGAATGTGCTGTTGACGCCCCTCTATTACACAGCATGTTGCTGTTGACGCCACCTCTATTACCACAGAATGTGGCTGTTGACGCCACCTCTATTACACAGCATGTTGCTGTTGACGCCACCTCTATTACCACAGAATGTGGCTGTTGACGCCACCTCTATTACCACAGCATGTGGCTGTGACGCCACCTCTATTACCACAGCAATGTGGCTGTTGACGCCACTCTATTACCACAGCATGTTGCTGTTGACGCCACCTCTATTACCACAGCATGTGGCTTGTGACGCACCTCTATTACCACAGCATGTGGCTGTTGACGCCACCTCTATTACCACAGCATGTGGCTGTTGACGCCACCTCTATTAACCACAGCATGTGCTGTTGACGCCACCTCTATTACCACAGCATGTGGCTGTTGACCCACCTCTATTACCAGATGTGGCCTGTTGACGCCACCTCTATTACCACAGCATGTTGCTGTTGACGCCACCTCTATTACCACAGCATGTGGCTGTTGACGCCACCTCTATTACCCACAGCATGTGGCTGTTGACGCCACCCTATTACCACAGCATGTGGCTGTTGACGCCACCTCTATTACCACAGCATGTGGCTGTTGACGCCACCTCTTTACACAGCATGTGGCTGTTGACACCACCTCTATTACCACAGCATGTGGCTGTTGAGCCACCTCTTATTACAAGCATGTGGCTGTTGACGACCATTCCTATTACCACAGCATGTGGCTTGTTGACCGCCATCTCTATTACCTACAGCATGTGGCTGTTGACGCCACCTCTACTACCACAGCATGTGAGACTCCTGGCCTGGTGCTACTGAGCTTCCTGGTCTGAAGTTCACAACCTTAATCTGATACTAGGCCCTCTTAGCTCTCATCTCATCTTATCCTTTTCTTCCTCTTCTTCAAAGGGGCCCTATTTCAGGGTGCTCTCCACAAGTAGTACCCTGCTTTTGACCTCAGAAAACGGAGTTTCACTGATTTATTTCATTCAGTAGTTTCACTATTCTATCAGTCAATACTTTCACTGTTCTCCATTCAACAGTTTATTATTCATATTATTCATTCATTTATTACTGTTCTGTTTTCCATTCTTCATTGAAGCTACTTGGCTCGACTTTCGGAATGGCGACTGACTGAAGTGGACCAGGGCTCCACGCTGACCTTCTTTACAAGGAGCACGTTGGAGCAAGTTTAAAAATGTAGGTGCACACAAAGAAATTTAGGAGCACAATTAAAAATATATGAGGTAATAAAGTTAGAATCATACATTTTTCAAGGCGCACTGGTGTTCCTAAATTGACATTCTTGGTCGCACAGCAAAATATTTAGGCACATATGCAAGTAAAATGGTGGCACTGTAGAGCCATGCAGGATGTGGGGAGAAGCAAATATGCTATGAAATAATAATTTTACTGCACATTACAGATTCACTAAGTGAAAGGTAGATACTAAATGATGTCTGGCAAACATAAAGAAACCGGGAACTTTAACAGTCAACTCCCCGCAAAACTAGTTAACTATGGCGGCAGTGACTAGCCTCAGCGAAGACCACTTCCTCTCTGGTAGCTGAATTGGAGGAGAACTGTACTGCCCTCTCAGCTGAGATGGCAACCTGGCTAACAATGTCCCTCTCACCCATATAATCATCCCTGGATGTGGTCCGACTGACAGTAGAGTTACTTGGCTTTCTTCAATCCCCAGATTCCGCTCGATTCTCAATATATTCAATTTAGCAGACGCTTTTATCCCCAAAGTTAATTCTCCCATTCCACACACACACACACACACACACACACACACACACACACACACACACACACACAACACACCACACACAACACACACACACCACACCACACCACACACACACACACACACACACACACACACACACACAAACACACACACACTTCTGTGTTCTCTCTCCTTCTGATTCTCTCCCCTCTGTTCCTAGAGAGGCGCTCTGGTCCCGTCCACAGACTTTTTTAAGTGGTGCCCTTTCCTTCAGCATCCCAAGTGGTCTGATGCCCTTTCATATTGGCTGTCTGCCTGATGAACATGCCTGTCTTTGTGTGCTCTATGGCACTTACCCTGCACCCTCAGCAAGGCTTTCATTTAATGCCAAAACATGTTGGGTTTGAACTTTCATTTTGTTCCCAAGAGTGGCTATCCTTCGTCGGCCTATGGGACCTAGATATCAAAGGGTGTTTGTCACATGCTTCGTAAACAACAGGTGTACACTAACAGTGAAATGCTGACTTACGGCTCCTTGACCAACAATGCAGAGTTAAAGATAAATATATATATATATATATATATATATATATAGAAGTAGTGGCACGAGGAATAAATACACAGTGAATAACAATAATGACAAAAAATAACATGGCTATATCTTGATTAGACAATTATTAAACCCCCAATACTATGTAGAAACATATTTGGCAGCGATTTAAAACTTCTTATGGATCAAATCCCGTTAACGGGATCGATTTGACAACATCCGGTGAAATGGCAGAGCGCCAAATTCAAATTAAATTGTTAGAAATATTTAACTTTCATACAATCACAAGTGCAATACACCAAAATAAAGCTTAACTTCTTGTTAATCCAGCCACCGTGTCAGATTTCAAAAAGGCTTTACGGCGAAAGCAAACCATGCTATTATCTGAAGACAGCACCCCATCAAACAAACACATGACAATCATATTTCAACCCGCCAGGCGAGACACAAAACTCAGAAATAACGATATAGTTCATGCCTTACCTTTGAAGATCTTCTTCTGTTGGCACTCCAATATGTCCCATAAACATCACAAATTGTCCTTTTGTTCGATTTATTCCGTCGTTATATCCCCAAAATGTAAATTTATTTGGCACGTTTGATTCAGAAAAACACTGGTTCCAAATCGGCCAACATGACTACAAATTATCTAATAAATTACCTGTAATCTTGGTCCAAACATTTCAAACAACTTTCCTAATCCAACTTTTGGTATTTTAAAACGTAAATAATCGATCAAATTTAAGACGGGATAAACTGTGTTCAATAGCGGATAAAATGAAAGTGGAGCGAGCGCCAGGTCTTGCGCCGCAAACAAAAGAGTCCACTTGGATCGACTCCCAGAAAGGAGTCGAAGCGCTACTTCTTCATTACTCAAAGGAAAAACATCAACCAATTTCTAAAGACTGTTGACATCTAGTGGAAGCCATAGGAACTGCAAGCATATTTCTATTAAAACGGGCTTGCCATAGAAACCTAATGGAAAACAGATTGACCTCCCCCCAAAAATTCCCTGGATGGATTGTGCTCGGCGTTTCGCCTGCCAAATCAGTTCTGTTATACTCACAGACATTATTCAAACAGTTTTAGAAACTTCAGAGTGTTTTCTATCCAAATCTAATAATATGCATATCCTAGCTTCTGGGCCTGAGTTGTAGGCAGTTTACTTTGGGCACGCTTTTCATCCGGACGTGAAAATACTGCCCCCTATCCCAGAGAGGTTTTAAAGCTGTGAGTCTTTCTGGGTTAGTCTCTAATAGCTTTGCAAACCTGGATTGTACAATATTTGCCCATTATTCTTTAAAATATTATTCAAGCTCTGTCGAGTTGGTTGTTGATCATTGCTAGACAGCCATTTTCAAGTCTTGCCATAGATTATCAAGCCGATTTAAGTCAAAACATTAACTACTCAGGAACATTCAATGTCGTCTTGGTAAGCAACTCCAGTGTAGATTTGGCCTTGTGTTCTAGGTTATTGTCCTGCTGAAATGTTGTATTTTKYGCTGTTTGAAGCTGGTGTACAAAACCGAAAGTAAAAGACGCAAGAATGTAACTTAAGAACAGGAAGCATAGAAATTGCGCACATAGAACAGATACACCGCTTCTTATACTTGCTTTCAACGCTAATGACAGATCTACAACTTACCCTTCTATGTGAACTTGGTCGGGTCGGCCAAAAAGTTACATATTGCAGCTTTAAATGGTTGAGCATTTTGCCATGTCCTTTTGGTCTGTTTTGCCCTGTAGTTGCTGACCGTTTGGAAGCTTTTGTTAAGACCTCTGTACGTGTAGGTGATATAAAACACCAAATATTTATTAATATGCTGTAATGTGTAGACACTTAACCTAGTAGCCTGCCTGCTTGCACCATTGGCTTGTAATTACAATAAAATAATGTGAAATACAAACCCCTTCTGTCACGCCCTGGCCTTAGTATTCTTTGTTTTCTTTATTATTTTAGTTAGGTCAGGGTGTGACATGGGGTTAGGTTTGTGTTTTTGTATTGTCTTNTGTCACGCCCTGGCCTTAGTATTCTTTGTTTTCTTTATTATTTTAGTTAGGTCAGGGTGTGACATGGGGTTAGGTTTGTGTTTTTGTATTGTCTTGGGTGGTTTGGAGTGTCTAGGGGGATTTGTTAGAGTGRATGGGTTTGTGTTGAGTGGATGTGTCTAGAATAGTCTATGGTTTAGTGTATGTGTCTAGTATAGTCTATGGTTGAGTGTAGGTGTTTAGAAAAGTCTATGGCTGCCTGATTTGGTTCTCAATCAGAGACAGCTGGTCATAGTTGTCTCTGATTGGGAGCCATATTTAAGGGAGCCATAGGCTTTAGGTATTTGTGGGAAATTGTCTATGTAGAACGTTTGTAGCCTGTATGTATGTGCACAACGTTTGTAGCTTCACGGTTGTTTTGTTAGTTTGTATAGAGTTTTGTGTCGTGTTCATCTTCGTGGTGTTAATAAAAGAAGATGGCTTATTTTCCAAATGCTGCGTTTTGGTCCGTCTCTCAACCACAGGATCGTGACACCTTCCCTCAATGAATTTAGTTAATCCAATCATCCATTACACTCATCCATTACATTCATTCATTCATCCATTACATTCATCCATTAATCCATTACATTCATCCTTTACATTCATCCATTCGTCCATTCCATTCATCCATTATATTCATTCATCCATTACATTAATTCATTCATCCATTACATTCATCCATTCATCCATTACATTCATCCATTACATTCATCCATTCGTCCATTCCATTCATCCATTACATTCATTATTTTACTTTTTTACAGTCAATTTTACGGTATTGTACTGTATGTCATGACACAGTACTTGCTTTGATACCATATTTATATTACAGTAGGTGTACTGTAATAGAATTTTACTTCCCACTGAGCTGCCTGTAAGTTACTGTCAAATTCATGGCAATCCCTTTGCAGTGTAACCTTAAACATCAACATTCTGAAACAGTATCTTACCGATTCCTACCGACGGTGTATATGGAGGGTCTGAAACTGGACTCCCTATTGTCCTAGGGCCTAAGGTCAGGTGTTTATGGCTTCCTGAAAAGGTCGCTACCCCAAGTTGAATTTTGAACAGGCAAAAACTCAGTATCGGTTTTCACTCAGCCGGTCGTATTGTTTGTCAAAGTAATGTACTTTATTTGAGTGTTTTCTAAAGGGCACTTTCTCTTTTAGAATGAATACTTAGAACCATCAACCATAATATACAGCAGTGGTTCCCAAATGGGCACGCAAGGGACCGCCCCCCCAAAAATAATACAAAATAATAATAATATATATTTGTACCAGTCAAAAGTTTGGACACACCTACTCATTCAAGGGTTTTTCTTTATTTTGACTATTTTCTACATTGTAGAATAATAGTGAAGACATCAAACTATGAAATGACACATATGGAGTCATGCAGTAACCAGAAAAGTGTTAAGAAAATCATAATATATTTTATATTTGAGATTCCTCAAAAGTAGCCATGGTTTTCCTTGATGACAGCTTTGCACACTCTTGGCATAAAGGACCTCTACCCCAGCCTCCAGCACAGAGTTCAGCCAAGCCCACTGACAGCGCTGCACAGCCTAGCCCACTGACAGCGCTGCACAGCCTAGCCCACTGACAGCGCTGCACAGCCTAGCCCACTGAC
>NC_036858.1:65691166-65723286 GCF_002910315.2 Salvelinus sp. IW2-2015 | reverse complement strand
CACTGACAGCGCTGCACAGCCAAGCCCACTGACAGCGCTGCACAGCCAGGTATAAACACTGTTTACTCGCAACCCCTAGAAGTTCCAGACAGTCTTGGATCAACACACACCTCAACGCCAACCTGTTGACAGATCCCTAAAGCACCAGCCCAAGAAATGTCATCACCAGCATGTGTCACTGCTTACTCTGTGTTCGCTCACACCGACACCCCCTCCCATCCCATCCCCTCCCCTCCTGCACCACAAACAAATCTACCATGCATGCTGTATCCCTAACCCCATCCATCACCAGACCCCATTCCAATCACATCCCACCACAAGAACCAAGCGCACCCTACCAGAACCCTTAAAAACCATCACTATCACATGCCTCCGCTACCACCCTATCATTCTGCTGATAGACCCTAACTAGCCTAATGCCCAGGCCAACAGGTGTCAACACTAACCCTTCACACAGCCGAGTGCCGACCTGTAAGAAGGGTATTAATGTACACAGACAGACAGTTAAAATGTAACATGAGTATTTATGGTTACAGCTAGCTAGTAATAGACTGGCTGTGGAGGCATAACCCTCAACCTCTAGCATATAGAGAAGGGTAGTAATATAATCGTGACTCAGTCACACACATGCCTGAGTAACCTGTGTGTGTGTGTGTGTGTTCTCTGTGTTTACCAGCGGCAGGTACGCCAGAGTACACCCAGGTTCTAGAAGAGGAGGTAGCAGAGCTGAAGGCCAGGTGCTGGTGCATAGAGGACCACTAGAGGGCTCCACCAGACCACAACACTGCTTTCGTTATCCGGCAACCACACTCACCCCCATCGACTCCGTCAACACATACCTCCAGAACCACATCCGCTCCCTCAATGAGACATTTCAATAGTATACTATATAGTGGTACTAGGACAGAGATAATAGTGTCACCTGGCACACTTCATCAACTTCTAACTAGAGATCTGAGAATGGTGCTTACTTGTGTTTCAGTCTACTGCTATGCAAAATACCTTTTATTTCTATTCATCAATGATGATAGGAATTTGTCTTGGTGTTGTAAGTATAAAAAATGACAACAACATAAAACTCATAGCCATTGTCTACATGATGTTTTCTGCAGGTGGTCTGTGAGTGGAAAAGGTGGCCAACGCTACAGCTTGGACTAGCTAATCTGGAGGCTGCCCTGACCTCGCTCATGCAACAGGTACTGACTCTCTCCAGTCAGGGTAACTCACCTGGAGGCTGCCCTGACCTCGCTCATGCAACAGGTACTGACTCTCCANACTCTCTCCAGTCAGGGTAACTCACCTGGAGGCTGCCCTGACCTCGCTCATGCAACAGGTACTGACTCTCTCCAGTCAGGGTAACTCACCTGGAGTAAAAGAGTGTCGTAAACCATCCCTCAGAACCACATCAATACATCTTCCTTTCTTTTCATGTTATTTGTTTCGCTGTCGTATTCAACAGCAAGGTGAAATGTTTGACGTCTTTCTTACAGATTTGAAATTAAAAGCACAGACGTGTAATTTTGTAGACCTAACCTCATCTATGCTTCGAGATCAGATTGTGTTTGGTATAAGTGACCCCAGAGTTAGAGAAAGATTGCTGCGGGAAAGTGAGTTAAATTTGAACACTGCAGTAAAAATATGTCAGGCAAATGAGCTGGCACAATTGCATATTAAAACCTTTAGCTCCACACCAGCAAACACTGTTAGGGAGGTGGAAAGTGCAGCAGTTGCTTTTGTAGACAAGAACACAAGGGGGCGCTATGAGCAAAGGAAGCAACAAGCAATATGACTGATCAAAGGAAGCCACAAGCAATATGATTGTAACAGGTGTGGCACCAGGCCAGGAAGTGTCCTGCCTTTGGAAAATGTTGCTACAAGTACAAGGGGAAAAATACTTTTGGAAAAATGTGTTTTAGCAAAGGACAAGTAGTGGGGACAAAATGTTCACACCATTGTCTGAAGGAGGAGGAGAATGAATAAAGTGATTTGTTTGTGGGCACTGTGGATTGCATGGATGACGGGCAAGAACCATCACAGGTCCATACTGTAGCTAGTGACCACTGGGTTGACCCATTCGTGGTCAGTGGTACAAGTTTGACCTTCATGCTGGATACAGGAGCTAAAGCCAACCTAATCAATATGAGGGATTTTCATGAGCTAAAGCACAAACCAGTCATCATGCAAAGGCTGTGGCTCTCAACAATGCCCAAGCGATTGAGACTAAAGGTTTGTGTCCGCTAACTGTAAAGGGGAAAGCAAGAAGCCACACACTTATGTTTGTGATAGTACCAGAGGGGGATGATTCTCTTTTGGGGATACAGCATGTGAGTTGTTGGGACTTGTTAAGCAAGTGTGCACCATTAATGACTTGGACTGGCTGCACAGTGTTAAACGGTTGACAAGTAATCAAAATGGCGAGGAGATTGCTCAAAGGTATTCAGATGTGTTCACAGGATTTGGAGCGTTGTCTCTTATTCACTCTATTACTCTCACAGAGAATGCCAAGCCAGTGATTCATGCACCACCCAGAGTTCCGGTGCCACTACAGAAGGATCTAAAGAAGGAGTTGGGAAGAATGGTGAAACTCAATGTGCTCGTGAAAACAGAGGAGCCAACAGACTGGGTCAATGCCATGGTGTGTGTTTGGAAAAGGAATGGAGTTCTGAAAGTCTGGATGGACCCCAAGGACCTTTATAAATGTATCAAAAGGGAGCATTTTCAGATTCCCAAGAGGGAGGAGATAGTGTGTGAAATGGCTGGTGCACACTATTTCTCCAAGTTGAGGGAGGAGATAGTGTGTGAAATGGCTGGTGCACACTATTTCTCCAAGTTGGATGCAGACAGCACCAAGCTTTGTAGAGGCAATACCCCCTTTGGAAGATATTCCTTTAAGAGGTTACCTTTTGGCATAAGATCTGCCCCTGAGCTCTTTCCCAAGGCCATGGAAAGGGTCATTGAGGGGTTAGAATTAGTTTGAGTGTATGTGGAGGATTGTGTGGTCTGGGGGTCCACTATTAATTGCACTTGAAATCATGTTTCGCTAGGCATGGGATTCCCCTAGTGGTGGTTTCTGATAATGCACCTCAGTTTGCTTGCAGTGAGTTTGAGATGTTTGCAGAGCATTATGAGTCCAGACATATAACCTCTAGTCCTCTATATCCTAAAAGTAACGCAAAGACTGAAAATGGTGTGCAAATCGTGAAGAGACTCTTAAAAAAGGCAATAATTCCATGGCACATGGTTTATGAACTGTTACAAAAAACTACACTTCACTCAACACTTGCACACTCTTGCCACCAACAGAATGATATATGGGCCATACAACAATCTCAGCTCTGTAGATTTAGTTGCGAAGAGACAGAATCAACAGATAATTTATTCTGGTATTGCCCCTATGTAGCTTGTTTCTGGTCACAGGTTCAGGAATGGTTAAAAAATCACAACATGCACTTAAAATGAACCTTACAAATAACAGTGTTGGGTGATTTGGAAAGCCATAGTCAGTCAATAAATAATATAATAGTACCTGTAGGAAAGATTTTCATCTTTAGCTCACAATCTGTGGATACTATACGATTAGAAAGATTCAAACATTTTGTAAAACATCACCGCACAATTGAAAAGTGTATGGCACATGGACATCAATCGAGGGTGTTTTATAATGATAGGTGGGATGGGCTGAGAGTGGCTGAGGGTTGAGATTAAAGAGCTTATGTTTGGTAATGTATTATTGTTATGTGACTGCTCTATAAAAGTACCATGTATGTCAAATGGATATGTAAAATGTATGTATATGTAGCAAAAAAGCTGTAAAAAAACTACGWTATTTGTCCCCCGAAGAGTGTTAATAAACAGGTTAATTAAAATTTAAAAAGGCAACACACAGTGGGGCTTATCCATACTTGGCTTTATTGTCTTACAGAGCAGCGCCCTTGGAATGTGGCCGGTCACCTGCAGAAATCTTAATGGGACGCAAGTTACGTTCCAGGTTGCCCAGTTTCTGCCTGAATGACTGACCATTAGCTGTGAAGGACAGGGCGCTACAGCTGAAGGCAAGACAAAAACTCRATGACAAAACTGCTAGAGTGTTGTCACCGTTAGCAGCTCAGGATGTGGTTTGATTTCGGGTCTGGATTCATGGGATAGAAAGGCTACTGTATGGGAGGAGGGTCCGCCTCGGTCATATACATTCAGGACAGAAGATGGGGATGTGTATCAACTCTATAGACAAAACCTTTTGAGAACACAGGAGACGTTTGAGGACGCTCAGGACAGAGGCATACTGCCACTGGACACACAGAAAAAAGAAACAAGAACAAGTGTGGATGTGGCAGAAGGTACTGGGAGTGGGACAGAAGCTTTGACACAGTGCCTCAGACCCTGCGCAGGTCTGAGAGGGCCAGCAGGCCTCCAGAAAGATTGAATATTCAGTGGTGATGTTTAATGGACTAAAGACTGACTCATTCAGCTTTTGGGGTTTGTTTTGATATTTTCACTATTGACTATTTTGAAAAAGGGATGAATTGGTATTCCAAACGTGTTCCAATGGCACGTTGTGTTAGCTAATTTAAAAAAGCTGTGTTGTGATTTGTCGGGTGGTGTGGTCCAGTTGTGATTGGTTGGGTGGTGTGGTCCAGCTGTTTTGGGATTGGTCGGGTGGGGTGTCCAGCTGTGTTGTGATTGATGGGGTAGTGTGGTATTGTTGACAGTTAGGACAGGAAGTATTCTCCCCTGTGTTTTTCTTCCACCCCGCCGGGCACCCTGATCCCCGCTGCTCTGCGGGATTATGGGGGATTCAGCAAAGATCACACGCAGCCCCAGGGGCCGGGCGAAAAATACAAACACTCTGGATGCCTCCTCTCACACATGCGCACACACATACCCCGACACACACACACACACACACTCACACACACCCCCCGACACACACACACCTCTCCATTCTATTTTCTCACACTTTTATCTCTCTCTCTCTCTCTGTTCTCCAGTCTGCTCCCAAACCCTCCCTGGCCTCAGTGTCTATAGAGCCAGAGAGAGACCCATCCAGAGACACCCAGCACCAGCAAGGTCGACTCTCTGCCCTGGAACAACTGCAGTACCAGCTCAACACACAAGTCTGACCTCTCACCTCTGACCCCTAACCTTTGACCTCTTACCCCTTGATGTCAACGAGACAGCAGTGAGAAAGTGACATTGTCATATCTCAGGTTAGGACTCAAAACGTAGTGCAGTACTCTGTGTGACCATCAGAGGGATTGTTTCTCTCCAGGAACTGCAGTAAGCCACTTTTCTCTCCAGGAACTGCAGTAAGCCGCGTTTCTCTCCAGGAACTGCAGTAAGCCGCGTTTCTCTCCAGGAACTGCAGTAAGCCACGTTTCTCTCCAAGAACTGCAGTAAGCCACGTTTCTCTCCAGGAACTGTAGTAAGCCACGTTTCTCTCCAGGAACTGCAGTACAGCATGTTTTCTGCTCCAGGAAACTGCAAGTAAGGCCACGTTTCTCTCCAGAACTGCAGTAAGCACTCCAGGAACTGGAATAAGCCCTTCTCTCCGGGATCCGCAGTAAGCCGAGGTTTCTTTACAGGAACTGCAGTATGCCCACAGAAAGCAAGAAAGGGAGCCCTAAATTGGTGAGGCCTCTCTTCTCAGAGAGCGACAGCGGAGACAGAGACAGGGTCATCAACCCTGGGCCAGCAGCATAAGGACAAAGTCAGACGAGGTAACAGTAATATCTGTCTAACTGTCTGATACCACCTGACTTGAGGACCAATGATGCAAGAGCTAGGCCTCTCAACTTTACTTGATAATTATACAGAGTTGATGTCTGGGCTATAAAGGCGTATTAACTTTAGCAATAGAGGAAACATGGCTCTGAAATCATACTCAGCTTCAACATGCTGGGAAAAATGTTTTTCTCAACACTTTATCTTCACTTCTTTCTCTCCTCTCTTCTCAGCGTCCTAGCACTAAGGAGAACACACATCCTCCTCCTCTCAGCCAATCACAGAGTTCCCTGCGGCTGGACCTCGGGTCATGACCCCATTTCAGCCCATCGGGTACTCTGCTGCTGTCGTCAGTGGCTACAGAAAGGTCACTGAGGGAGATGTGGCAGATACTGGACCGAGGCCTCAGCCCTCCATACTCAACACCCGGGAGAGCTGCTCTGAGAGAGGTGAGATCTCTCTCACTTTCTTTTTTTAACTCTTCCTTTCTTTCTTTCATGGATTGACATTAAAGTCTGAAAAGCATTTGCCCATTGGCAAGTCAGCGAGTATTTTTTGTTTCCCCAAAGATTATTATCACTTGCCCAAAATCTTAATTAGCTATTTACAGGCAGAAGTGCCTACACATAGGGGTGGAATCAGAAAGATCACTACTGGAATTCTTATTATATTGGTTGTTATCAGTAAATACATTCCCAGAGCAGGCTCAACTTGCCCGACAACCATGAATGCCATTAATTGTCTGTCTTTTACTTATACAATGGGGAGGAACCAGAAAGATCAGAACCAGAAAAGATATGATTTAGGCTCCTGGAATTCTTGACTTAAAAAAAAAGAAAATCACCTGCCCTTTGGGGCAATCTCACTTGGCCAGGCAATAGAGTAACCCTTTATATCAATCCCTGCCTCTCTCTTATCTCTTTCTTTCTTTCTTTCTTTCTTTCTTTCTTTCTTTCTTTCTTTCTTTCTTTCTTTCTTTCTTTCTTTCTTTCTTTCTTTCTTTCTATCTCTCTCTTTTTCTCTCTGGGTGTACTCTGTGAGTCACACCTGTCACAATCGCCTGGAGTGGTGGGTGCAGAGTCACTTGCAGAGGATACTGGGGAAAACCGTCTTTATTGAGATTCCCACACYAACGCCCAAAACCATAGGCGATAAACAGACAGAAAATAGTCCGACCCAACAGAGGGCACAAAACGGACAGGAACACAAACACGCACACCCCGACTAACAGAAAATAATCCCGCACGAACATAGGCGGGCCTAACAGGCTTAAATAGACATAAATCAAGAAACAAAATAAGGGACAGGTGCAACCAATAAGACCAAACAAAAAGAAAAGGAAAAAGGGATCGTGGCGGCTAGTAGACCGGCGACGACGACCGCCGAGCGCCGCCCGAACAAGCAGGAGAGCCACCTTCGGTGGGAGTCGTGACAACACCATTATAAAACAACTTGTGTGTCTGCATTCTATTGGGCATTTAGCACTTAGCAGATTATCTGGCACAGGAAGTCTAGTATTACTCTGTCACAACACACACACACCCCCATACACACACACACACCAAGGTTAGTGACACCTGCCATGTACATCAGTATGTATTAACTAGACCACAGACCGTAAGGCTCTTTGTATGAGATAATAATAGTGTTTATAATTTCACATAGCTGAGGTCTAAGTAAAGACAGCGTGGCAGTCTGGCCACAGAGGAGGAGGTAGGTTGCCCAACTGGTGGCCTTGTATCTGTCCAAAATGGCACCCTTTTCCCTATATAGTGCACTACTATATAGGCTGCACTATCAGAGTCATACGGGCCCTGGACAAAATGAGTGCAATACATGGGGAATAGGGTGCCATGTGGAACATAACCTTGTGTCTGGGGCCAGATCACAGAGGTGACAGGGTGAAGGCTCTGACCAGGGACTGTTCTGCACTGAGAAAAGTTTCTCAATCAGTGGACAGTGGAGCCACTCATGGTTTAGGTCTGGCTCTGTTGACACTGGTGTTGTTTGCAAAGCCCAGGGCATTGGCCAGGCCTGGCTGGCACACACAGCCACTGCCTGCTGGAAGAAGTGCTGACTGATAGCCTCAGCAACAGCCACTGCAACAGGTCACAGACAGTAGTGAAGGTCATCCAACACAGTGTGTCCATCTTTCAGATTAGATTCAGATCGGAGGCATTGCTTCACAGTTTGCCCAGCAGTAGACTGCCAAGAGTTTCCACATTATGCTGAGTAAACATTGAGAAGAAGATACTCTGGGGCTAGGGGAGGATGGGGCTAGGGGATGATGGGGCTAGGGGATGATGGGGCTAGGGGAGGATGGGGCTAGGYGGGGATGGGGCTAGGAGGGGATGGGGCTAGGAGGGGGMGGGGCTAAGGGAGGATGGGGCTGGAGAGAATTGGGGTTGGGGGAGGCATGCAACACACAAGAATACCATCAGAGACTTCAACTAATCTTTAGAAGCGTTGTTATAGATTAATCAAATCAAACTTTATTTGTTGCATGCGCCAAATACAACAAGTGTAGACCTTACCGTGAAATGCTTACTTACAAGCCCTTAACCAACAGTGCAGTTCAAGAAGAGTTAAGAAAATATTTACCAAATAAACGAAAATAAGAAATAACAAAAAGTAACACAATATCATAACAACAACGAGGCTATATACAGGGGGTACCGAGTCAGTGTGCGGGGTTACAGGTTAGAGGTAATTTGTACATGTAGGTAGGGGTGAAGTGACTATGCATAGATAATAAACAGCGAGTAGCAGCAGTGTACAAAACAAATGGAGGGGGGGGGGGGATCAATGTAATTGTACGGTGGCCATTTTATTAATTGTTCAGCAGTCTTATGGCTTGGGGGTAGAAGCTGTTGAGGAGCCTTTTGGTCCTAGACTTGGCGGTCCTGTACTGCTTGCCGTGCAGTAGCAGAGAAAACAGTCAATGACTTGGGGGACTGGAGTCTCTGACAATTTTATGGGCTTTCCTCTGACAGTGCCTATTATATAGGTCCTGGATTGCAGGAAGCTTGGCCCCAGTGATGTGCTGGGCCATACGCGGTAACATACCAGATGGTGACGCAACCGGTCAAGACGCCCTCGATGGTGCAGCTGTAGAACTTTTTGATTATCTGGGAACCCATGCCAAATCTTTTCAGTCTCCTGATAGGGAAAAGGTTTTGTTGTGCCCTCTTCACGACTGTCTTGGTGTGTTTGGACCATGATAGATCACTGGTGATGTGGACACCAAGGAACTTGAAACTCTCGATTTCTCTTCCTTGGGCACAGTCAGGGAGAGGTTGACAATGTCAGTGAAGACACTTGCCAGTTGGTCCACGCATGCTTTGAGTACACGTCCTGGTAATCCATCTGGCCTGTGGCTTTGTGAATGTTGATCTGTTTAAAGGTCTTGCTCACATCGGCTACCGAGAGCGTTATCACACAGTCATCCAGAACAGCTGGTGCTCTTGTGCATGCTTCAGTGTTGATTGCCTCAAAGCGAGCATAAAGGGGATTTAGCTCTTCTGGTAGTCTCCCGTCACTGGGAAACTTGCTTTTGAGTTTCCCAGAGTTTCCCAGCCACATCCAATGAACGTCAGAGCCTGTGTAGTAGGATTCAATCTTAATCCTGTATTGACGCTTTGCTTGTTTGATGGATCGTCAAAGTGTCAATATAGATAAGCAACGTTCATAAAGTTGAGAGTTGAATGAGATTGTTACTAACACTTACTTACTAATGAATATGTGCCATTTAGCAGACACTTTTATTAAAAGCAACTTACAGTCATGCGTGCATACATTTTACGTATGGGTGGCCCTGGAAAGTATGTAGTACTCTGTCAGGAGAAGAGATTTCTAACAAAGGTGTTGTACATTAGTATAAAGATAATGGAGACGGTGGTGTGATACGCCTCTGCCTCTCTGTGCTGTCGAGAGACATTCAGACAGGCACAATGTCAGCTCTGTCTCTACCCAGCCATGTAGGTTCTCTGCACTGCGGCCATTGTCAGTGGCAGTCACTTAGGCCTCATCCCCACAGATGCTTTCAGTGCTGCCCGGTACAATATAAAAGACTGATGGATCCATTCTGGTAGGCTAACAGAATTCAACACAATCGGTAACTGTTGGTACCTGTTACCAAATGATGCCTAGTGGTGCTTGATTGAATGAATACCAACGTACTTTACTTAGTAGGTAGAAATGACATGTAAATACCTAGTGATTTCTGTACTGTAAGCTAGAGTGTTAAAGTAATATCAGAGGCTGGTGCAGAAGTTAATGTCTTGGCAAGGCCACCAGGGGAGTGTTTCTGACAGCAGAACCAGTCTGTCACCCAGGTTAGGTACAGTTACCACCTGTTCACTGCTTAGACCAGGGGTCCACCTGGCCTTACACCTCAGGAAGTAGAGGATTCATTGAAGTTTATATTGTATTTCCTGTCCCAGATGCTCACACTGAAAAGTACTGTTTTAGGCCAGGGGACTGCCTGGCCTTACACATTAGGAAGTAAAGGATTCATTGAAGTTGATATTGTATTTCCTGTCCCTGATGCTTACATTGAAAAGCACTATTTTGTGTGCCTTTTTCATATTTTTCTACCGTTATTACATTTACATTTAAGTCATTTAGCAGACGCTCTTATCCAGAGCGACTTACAAATTGGAAAGTTCATACATATTCATCCTGGTCCCCCCGTGGGAATTGAACCCACAACCCTGGCGTTGCAAGCGCCATGCTCMACCAACTGAGCCACACGGGACCAACTGAGCCAACTGAGCCACACGGGACGTGTTATGACAAATCTAGTGTTTTGTGGTCTTGTTGTACAGGTCCTGAACAAGCGTTGATATCTGTGTTGAAGTAGTGATTTTTTTCCAATAAAACAATAAAAAATTTACATTTTCTGAAATGTTTCCTTTATTGAGAAGGTGTGACACAACCAGAATTGATACAAATTTGACCTAAAAAGGTACCTTATGAAATATGAATATGTTAACACATTAGGTGCATTTTTCTACATGTTGTCTTCGGGTTATCTTGGTTAGTATTTAGGGCAATAAATAAGTTTAAAAAAGACTAGTAAAGTTTTCCTCGAGATCATGCCATCCTTCACATGCCATTTTCATCATTGAACTCGAGTAACCCCAACAGTCAGGCAACGTTTCTGATTACATCACCATCCTTGCTGCCCTGGCAACAAGCTCCTCCCCTCACTGTCATCACATCACCCTATCTCCTAGCAATACCCTCACACCGACACACCCCTGCTCTGTGACTGGTTCATTTTCACATCTATAAAATATCACAACTAGCAATGGGTGCATTCGTAAATTTTACTCTGGAGTGCCAGAGGGATTTCGTAAATTCAGAGCGTTCCGCTCTCGGAGGGTTCAGAGGGCACACTGGCCACTCTGGCCGAGGAGAAGGGTTGATCTGAGCGTTCTGATCTCACAACAGCAGTCATGCACCCAAGCTAACTGGCTAACGTTGGCTAGCTTGCTAGTTACTTCCAGACACAAATGAAAGAACACCTCACTCTGACCATTACTCGCCCTAGCAGAGCTGATTAGGCTGTTTTAATGTTATCCAGAGCGTTGGCTGTTTTAATGTTATCCAGAGCGTTGGTGACTGTAACTGTGCTGCTGGTAACAATTTAATTACGCTTTTTATTACCGATGTTTACTGACACCGGRCATATTCAACGTGTTGAGCGTTCGTAATTGAATCAGTTATTCTGCGATCTGGCACACCCAGACGAGAGTGTTTTGAAATCGGAGTAGATAGCCAGAGTAAATTTGCAAACGCACCCTTTGATCACAGCTGTCAGTATTTGGGTGTGTACTAACTACCACGTTTGTCAGCGCTAACTGTACATTCACCACAATAACCCGTTTCAGGTGTGTTGATGTGGTTGCTCCACAAGTTCAACCTACAGAATGTCAGTGGCCTACTGACTTTGGTTAAAACTTCCAGTAACACTATATGAAAACGTACATGAATAAGCATTAATAAACTATTTTATAAACTATAAAATAAATACGTATTCAGTTATTCATTACAATTTTTACTCATGTTATAAGCATTACAATTCATGAACATTTACATTTTAATGTATAAAGCATTATAAGCAATTATAAACATTTTATAATGGATTATTCATGAAAGCCATTATAAACAGTTACCAAACCTCTTGTTAAACAATACAAAAGCCTCTGAATACTTTGCTGCAATAAAAATAAATTATTATCTCTCTATAAACGAGAAACAATGGGAATACAATGTTTRAATGATTAAAAAGTGAAATGTTATATATATATAGACCAGGTGATCGAACACATGCGTTGATATATAATTTTTACAATGTCAACCACAGGTGACCATACAATTCTTACTAATGATATTAAACATAGTATTGGCCTAATCTGCGCTAGTAGATTTCCAAATACATTACATATACTGCAAAGAATACATTCATTTATTCATTCATGATACATAGGTTAGGGGAACAATATTTACCTGGTCTAGGCTAAATCCACCATTCTTTAATGGTATATCCATCTCCAATAAATTGCATTGCAAATAAATCATACACATTCTGAATAAAAAGGGGGAAAAATCTAATTGATCAAGATTGTCAAATATGTGTTTCCCAAAGTCCATGGACTATTGCAACAGCATGCGTCCTCCTTTCTGCAAGATTTCGAAATTAGTTATTGTTCAATCAGAGTGAAATCTGAACATGGCTCAGGTAAGTAATGGTTCTACGCTTTGAACTTGAGTGATACATTTGAACTTGGCTTTGGGTTTTACCAATATAAAAGGGCGGGGGAAACTGAGSTAGGTTACTGGTGTACTCAGATGATCCATCCCCAGTGCTACCCGAATGAACTACAGTAACCTTGCCATCCTGTTTCTTCCGTTTTTTTCCCTCCCGAATCCACAGCGGCGTTCAGCGAATCACCCCATCACTGGCTGAGACTGGGAGTCCTGCCTCTTTTCTCATTGGACTGAACATCCCAGAGAAGCTGTCAGCCCATGTGGCGTGGCCGGGGAGAGCAGGTCAGACATTTAAATGAAATAGAGAAAGGGATTCATAGACGCGAGAGAAATTAGAAGGGTTTGGCAGGGAACGGAAGCAGGGACACACACTGACACAGGCAAGCGCACTCTCAACGACGGAAGATAAGGGATTTTCGAGGAACATTTTGCTAACCGTTTCCTCACTAACATTTCGCAATCCTTTTGGTGTTTTCTACGGATATTAAAACACCTAACTACTGGTAAGTTGTTCTGATATTGCAAGAATATCAACGCTTTACCGATGTTAGCTTGCTCTAGCTTCTTCATCAAGTTAGCCGGTGAGATGCCCATGATGACCGGCATAGTAGAAATAAACATCAACGAACTCGAACTGGATTTCCTCGATTTCACTGATCTGGTTATTATCAGCTACACACTTCCTCGTTACAATGTTCATGCATTTTAGAGTTATAATAGCTAGCTGACTAATTCCCCAAAATAGCGACATTTTAGCGAGGATAACTATCTCAAGTTAAAGCCAATATGACTCCAAGTGATGCGGCAACCTCTGCTAGGGCTAGGCTAGCAGTTGTCACTCTTGCTCAATAATAAAATATGTAGTCATCACTGCCTGGATGCCAAGTTAGCACGTTGTAATCAATTAKTATTCACTGATGCCCTGGTTTTTCTGCTTGCTAGAGGGTTGTTTGCGTGTCTGGCCCTGGTCTAAATGTGGTAGCAGCACGAGATCGAGTAACAGGCTGCGTAGTTTACACTACAGGTCTGAGTAGTTGTGGAGGAGCGCTAAGGCCCAGTGATTATCTAGGCCTACTGTACATAAAAGGGTCATTAATAATTAAAGAATTTAATTTATTTCGTTTTTTTCTCCAGCTGTGGTGCTGCCTGGGATGGTATTGAGTTGGATGCCTATTGCCTACCTTGTGAGAGACTTTTTGCTGATGCTAGCCTCTCTGATCCAATTTTGGTTCAATTTTTTTGCATGTTTGACATCTAGTCTAGTGGGAGCTGAGCATGATACAGTTTGCTCACCCTCTTACTGTAATCACACGATGAGCCATATTACTGCAGACTAATACAGAGCAATACACAGACCAATATCAGAAATTGATACCAATGTTTGGTGAGCCTACCCATCCCAGTACCCTAGCTCTCTATACTCTCCCTGAGTGAAGGAGCTGGACTGGTGAGAGGCAYGAGAAGGCCCATTCTAAAGCCTAGGTGTGGAATTTACCATGCTGCAAGTGTGTATCAAGCAACCTTTCCACATGTGACCTAGCTGGACAAATCACCAACAGAGCTCTGTCCTACCAGCCGATATGTTGGGTGTTTCTCAAGATGTTCATGTTACATTACCTGGCATTTGCAGACTGATGACATGCAGTGCTCTTTAGCCCTCCCGTTGAGACCAGTATTCTAGGCACAGGATGAAATGTCCTGGCTTTGAGAGATGTAGTCTATAACTATAGTGGAATTAGTCATGTTGCTCTGTATTACCCTCCAGGTGCTTTTCAAGTGTTCTAATATATAGCCTAAATTACAAGTTGAGTCAAGTCGTGTACCGCTATTTGTATTTAACCTATTTAACTAGGGAAGTCATTTAAGAACAAATTCTTATTTARAATGATGGCCTACCAGAAGGCAAAAGACCTCCTGCGGGGACAGGGGCTGGGATTTATTTATTTTTAAATAGCATATAAATATAGGACAAAACACACATCACGACAAGGGACAACATTACATAAAGAGAGACCTAAGACAACAACATAGCAAGGCAYCAACACAACATGACGACAGCAACACAACATGGTAGCAGCACAAAACATGGAACAAACATTATTGGGCACAGACAACAGCACAAAGGGCAAGAAGGTAGAGACAACAATACATCACGCAAAGCAGCCTATTTGAGGCAGGTGAAACTATCACACAAGGTATATGGCCTAGATTCTAACACATTGTATCTTTGATAGATTGTCATCCATACAGATTCATTGTCATCRGTACAAGAGCACCAATATTATTTCCTGGGACAGATTTTGGTCTGTAGCATGTCACTCCCTCATCAATTGAGTTATTCAATTAAACAACATGGCTGTGGAGGACGGAGTGAGAGAGAGGGAGACCGAGACGGAGGGAGAAAGAGACGGAAGCACCAAGGGACAGGGAGACAGAGAGAGAGAAACACCCACAAGGGAAAGCTGTGTGCGGTGTTATCTATGGCATGGTGCCACTGTAGTTGTCATTGTGTTGCCTCAACTAGGCCTATATCCAACACATGTAAGCAATCAAGGCCCTGCCTCACAGTGATGTGATCCAGGTCAGGTAGATGATAATCCCTAATAATCCCTTAATAATCCCTGTAAACTATTTACAAACCTGCTCCTACCCATCCCTCTGGCAGGAATGGGGATCAGGAAGAGGTGTTTATACTCTATTGTCACGGTGACTGCTGTTTAGAGTGTAGCCTATTATTAGTGAGAAGGCTGCTTCTCTGAACTAAATGGGAAAGATGTGTTGAACGGGCCTCTTTTCTTCAAGCTCAAGGCCTCTTCTTCAAGCAACTGTTCACCTACAGCTTCTTGTTTAGCCTTCTCTCGTCCATTGGATCTTGATTAGCCTATTTGTCTGTCTATTGTGATAGACAGGTAATTGGCTAATACAGCACACACACACAGCCTCTACATCAGGGATCATCAACTAGATTCTCCCGCAGGCCAATTTTTTTCTTGAGGGAATGGTTGGGGGACTGGAACATAATTACAAATAATTTRGGCTTCTTACGGTCAATTTGCAGTTTACAAACAGATAATGTTTGACTAAAACAATCATGTCAAACCTTGCTTAAATTAGTATACGATTTGTGTCTCTATTATGCGTGGGAATGGAATAATTGGGACCTTTTTAGTCCTTTATGTCCAATAATAAAAATATTCTTTGGGGGGAACCCTGCTATACATAGTAACAAAGGAGTGGAAAAAAACATTCCATCTTTCACTCATCCTCTTCTAATTATCCCCTATTTTCTCTTGCTTGCTCGCCTCTCTGTCTCTCTCTGTCTCGTTCTCTCTGAGGTGTGAGAGTAAGGGGACCCAGTGCCTTGGCAAGAGTTGAATAGGTTCCCATGCAATGCAGTTCTCAGACCTGTGTGTAGGAATGTGTGTCCATTTTGGCTGCTATCTGCCCTTTGAAAGCCAAGATTAGTATTTTAACTGGTCAACTATTTTCTAAAGAGACTAGCTTAGGCCTAGTTCTTTTCATTTTAATCCTCCTAAACAAGTTATTTTTAATTTAATCTTTTATTTTTTTTACAGGTAAATCAGTTAAGAACAAATTCTTATTTGCATTGACGACCTGTCCAACAAATCATCTATAAACAATTACACTATACACAGAGTCTACACAACTTTCTATGGCAGACTGACCAGATGATCCCTTATTGATGTCATTTAAATCCACTTCAATCAGTGTAATGAGAGAGGTTTTTAAGCCTTTTTTTAACCTTTATTTAAGGGCAAGTCAGTTTAAGAACAAATTCTTGTCTTCAATGARGCCTAGGAACAGTGGATTAACTGCCTTGTTCAGGGGCAGAACAACAGAGTTGTACCTTGTCAGCTCGGGGATTTGATCTAGCAACCTTTCAGTTACTAGTCCAACGCTCTAACCACTAGGCTACCTGCCTCCCCAAATTATCTGTGTTTAAGCCTTGAGACAATTGAGACATGGATTGTGTATGTGTGCCATGAGGGTGACTGGGCAAGACAAAATATTAAAGTGCCTTTGAACGGGGTATGGTAGTAGGTACCAGGAGTACCGTTACTTGCCAAACTGTTGAGCATGGGTTTTTCATGCTCAACAGTTTCCCGTGTCTATCAAGAATGGTCCTCCAAAGGACATCCAGCCAACTTGACACAACTGTGGGAAGGAACATGGGCCAGCATCCCTGTGGAAGGCTTTCAACACCTTGTCGAGTKCATGCCCTGACAKATTGAGGCTGTTCTGAGGGCAAAATGGGTGGGGGGTAGGCGCAACTCAATATTAGGAAGGTGTTCTTAATGTTTTGTACACTCGCAGTGCGATATGAATGTACACCATCTCGCACGGCTATTGGTTGATTGCTATGTCATCCTGATACTCTTACTGATGCATGACCACAGCTCACAGGAAGCTGACTTCAGCGTGAGATGTGCAGATGTGCGAGATATGCAGYCATTTGTCCGAGGGTCAGCAGTAACACAGCTGCTCTATTTACAACCCMGAAATGACTATTTATAGTAGCCCTAACCTCTATCTGTATGAGTTTCTATCTGTATGAGTTTGACTGGTTCCTGTTAATCTTCTCCAAGCTCTGTTTTTACGTGACCATGTGCTCTAGGCTTCTAGCAGAATGTAGGCCTAGCCACATCACATTTGAATGACAGCACCGCTTTGTACTGTTGGCCGTTTCCACGCCAGTAGGAGTGGAAAATACACTACATGACTAAAAGTATGTGGACACCTGCCCGTCGAACATCTCATTTCAAAATCATGGGCATTAATATGGAGTTGCCCCCCCTCAAATCCACTAATTTGAAAGGGTGTCCACATACTTTTGTGTGTGTGTGATTTATTTATATATATATATATATCTCAGCAAAAAAAGAAACGTCCTCTCACTGTCAACTGCATTTATTTTCAGCAAACTTAATGTGTAAATATTTGTTTGAACATAACAAAATTCAACAACTGAGACATAAACTGAACAAGTTCCACAGACATACAGTATGACTAACAGAAATGGAATAATGTGTCCCTGAACAAAGGGGGGGTCAAAATCAAAAGTAACAGTCAGTATCTGGTGTGGTCACCAGCTGCATTAAGTACTGCAGTGCATCTCCTCCTCATGGACTGCACCAGATTTGCCAGTCCTTGCTGTGAGATGTTACCCCACTCTTCCACCAAGTCACCTGCAAGTTCCCGGACATTTCTGGGGGGAATGGCCCTAGCCCTCACCCTCCGATCCAACAGGTCTCAGACGTGCTCAATGGGATTGAGATCCGGGCTCTTTGCTGGCTATGGCAGAACACGGACATTCCTGTCTAGCAGGAAATCTCACACAGAACGAGCAGTATGGCTGGTGGCATTGTCATGCTGGAGGGTCATGTCAGGATGAGCCTGCAGGAAGGGTACCACATGAGGGAGGAGGTTGTCTTCCCTGTAACGCGCAGCGTTGAGATTGCCTGAAATGACAACAAGCTCAGTCCGATGATGCTGTGACACACCACCCCAGACCATGACAGACCCTCCAAATCAATCCCGCTCCAGAGTACAGGCCTCAGTGTAACGCTCATTCCTTAGATGATAAACGCGAATCCGACCATCACCCCTGGTGAGACAAAACCGCGACTRGTCAGTGAAGAGCACTTTTTGCCAGTCCTGTATAGTCCAGCGATGGTGGGTTTGTGTCCATAGGCGGCTTTGTTGCCGGTGATGTCTGGTGAGGACCTGCCATACGACAGGCCTACAAGCCCTCAGTCCAGCCTCTCTCAGCCTATATCGGACAGTCTGAACACTGATGGAGGGATTGTGCATTCTTGGTGTAACTCGGGCAGTTGTTGTTYCCATCCTGTACCTGTCCCGCWGGTGTGATGTTCGGATGTACCGATCCTGTGCAGGTGTTACACYTCGTCTGCCACTGCGAGGACGATCAGCTGTCCGTCCTGTCTCCCTGTAGCGCTGTCTTAGGCGTCTCACAGTACGGACATTARAATTTATTGCACTGGCCACATGCCTAAGGCACGTTCACGCAGATGAGCAGGGACKRTGGGCATCTTTCTTTTGGTGTTTTTCAGAGTCAGTAGAAAGGCCTCTTTTTAGTGTCCTAAGTTTTCATATCTGTGACCTTAATTGCCTGCTGTCTGTGTCTTAACGACCGTTCCACAGGTGCATGTTCATTCATTGTTTATGGTTCATTGAACAAGCATGGGAAACAGTGTTTAAACCCTTTACAATGAAGATCTGTGAAGTTTTTTTMAATTTTACGAATTATCTTTGAAAGACAGGGTCCTGAGAAAGGGCCATTTCTTTTTTTGCTGAGTTTATATAGTTCCTCTGTCCAGTGTCTGTGTTCTTTTGCCCATCTTAATCTTTTCTTTTTATTGGCCAGTCTGAGATATGGCTTTTTCTTTTCAACTCTGCCTAGAAGGCCAGCATCCCGGAGTTGCCTCTTCGCTGTTGACGTTGAGACTGGTGTTTTGCGGGTACTATCTAATGAGCTGACAGTTGAGGACTTGAGGCGTCTGTTTCTCAAACTAGACACTCTAATGTACTTGTCCTCTTGCTCGGTTGTGCACCGGGGCCTCCCACTCTTTCTATTTTGGTTAGAGCCAGTTTTCGCTGTTCTATGAAGGGAGTAGTACACATCATTGTATGAGATCTTCAGTTTCTTAGCAATTTCTCGCATGGAATAGCCTTCATTTCTCAGAACAAGAATAGACTGACGAGTRTCAGAAGAAAGTTCTTTATTTCTGGCCATTTTGAGCCTGTTATCGAACCCACAAATGCTGATGCTCCAGATGCTCAACTAGTCTAAAAGCCAGTTTTATTGCTTCTTTAAGCAGCACGACAGTTTTCCGATGTGCTAACATAATTACAAAAGGGTTTTCTAATGATCAATTAGCCTTTTAATATGATACATTTGGATTAGCTAACACAACGTGCCATTGGAACACAGGAGTGATGGTTGCTGTTAATGGGCCTCTGTACACCTATGTAGATATTCCATAAAAAATCTMCTGTTTCCATCTACAATAATCATTTACAACATTAACAATGTCTACACAGTATTTCTGAAAAATGTGATGTTATTTTTAATGGACAAAAGATGTATATAAAAATTTAAAAAAAACAGCAAGGAATGCAGGTGTAGAAGCACGGTGGCTAGGAAAAACTCCCTAGAAAGGCCAAAATCTAGAGAGGAACCAGGCTATGAGGGGTGGCCTGTCCTCTTCTGGCTGTGCCGGGTGGAGATTATAACAGAACATGGCCAAAATGTTCATAAATGACCAGCATGGTCAAATAATAGTAATCACAGTGAACAGGTCAGGGTTCCATAGCCGCAGGCAGAACAGTTGAAACTGGAGCATCAGCACGGCCAGGTGGGCTGGGGACAACAAGGAGTCATCATGCCAGGTAGTCCTGAGGCATGGTACTAGGGCTCAGGTCCTCCGAGAGAGAGAAAGAGAGAATTAGAGAGAGTATACTTAAATTCACACAGGACACCGGATAAGACAGGAGAAATACTCCAGATATAGCAGACTGACCCTAGCCCCCCGACACATAAACTACTGCAGCATAAATTCTGGAGGCTGAGACAGGAGGGGTCGTTATCATTAATGTCATTATACTCCCTACTGTGCTCTCAAATATGCAGTATCTGTAGATTCTTAAAGTCACATTTATTTAATATTACTAATATTAATGTCTCAAAAGTACCCTTTTTTTTTAGATTTAGCTTATTTTTAGACGATGTTTAACGATATACTCTCTAAACACGTCAAATTTCCAGAGTGGCTCTGTGGTACTTTTAATGATATGACCCATTTTATYTATAGAAATGTACATTATAGTTCATTAACCAATCACAGTCCTCCTTTAGGATTGTACATTCAGCAAATCACCAGCAGAGGAAGTTCGCTTTGAATCAATTTTCCATTCAATGTGTTGGTGGTGCTCATAAAATGTATCATACATTCAGAATTAGCAGAGTGCCCACTTGTAGAGTATATTGTGCCAAACAATATGTCTTTAAAAGGAACAAAATCAAAAACTGTAGYTATTAATGAGATATTAATATCCCATTATTTTAGTGGGGAAAGAAGTATGGGGGGGGGGCACCCTCCGGAAGTTGGAGAATTTGGCATTTTGTAACACCCGAAACAGCTTTTTTCTACAATCTAGGGCCATAAACATGCCTAATTCTATGTAAATTCCTCTTTAACTGTTCAATTATCATTTTAATGAGGGTGTCATTCTGACTGTTGTAAATCACGCATTTCAATATACTGCAGCAACATGCCAAGGATATTACATCCAAATTACAACCCAGTACATGGGATCATAACACGCATCTCGACAAGCACATATCATGGCATCATAATTAATACACACAAATATCATGATGTTATCATAAGGTGCCAGATAACATAAACCAAGTCTATTTCTGTGTCTTACGCACCTTTTGATCTGTCTGTCCTCCTGACTGGTGGTTCTTTTTTCAAACTAAATCTGCTTCTCTGCACCTCTGCTAACATCTGGGTAAAAGCTTGAAAGGATGTGAGTCTTATTTGGTACGTTTAGTAATTTCGTGCTATTCTGAAGTCTAGCAACCTTGCCAGCAGGCATGCCAGCTAAGATAGTTAGACAAGCTACTCTAACTTGATTGACAGCCTGAAATAGCTTGGTAGTTAGGTTCCCATCTCCCAACCTCAACTATCTAGCTGGCTAGCCAAAGCCAACTTCATAAAATTGCAATGGTGGCTAGTATTACAGACAAACATTTATTTATCAAAAAGGAGTCCTGTCCATCACCAGCAGCTGAAATCAAACTCTGTGTGTGTCACTTTACACTCTCTCTCTCCACTGATGATACTGTCTGCACGCACTAGAGTATCTAGTGTCCTGCCAAGCATACCTTTGGTCCATGGAGCACCTTGGAAGGAACCACTAGATAGAGAGAAGAACCCACTTACTGGGGGGGACTCTTTGCCTGGTCCAGTCATTGTGCCCCCTCTGCAAAATACCGCTGACAGATCATTTTATAAATTATTATGATCAAATGTGGGCTTACAAAATGAAGTTTAGCAACAATTTTTTTTTTAAACAGGACAAATCTGAGGAGCTTGTGCCCCCTATGAGCGTGACACGTTCACGTTCATAGCGTTTCTTCCTAGGTTTTGGCCTTTCTAGGGAGTTTTTCCTAGCCACCGTGCTTCTACACCTGCATTGCTTGCTGTTTGGGGTTTTAGGCTGGGTTTCTGTACAGCACTTCGAGATATTAGCTGATGTACGAAGGGCTATATAAAATAAACTTGATTTGATGATTTGATTTGATGACACCTCTGTTAATATCTTTTAATGTTGAATAAATTAATGTGAAATTGTATTTCAGAATCAAGACTTACTCCATATTTTAGAGCACACTATAAGGAGTATAATGATACCAAGATATTGTCTGTGCCATGTACGGTTCATAGGGTCATACAGGAGGCATGTATAGGTCTAAAATGACCCCTTTCGTCATGGATTTTGTCAAATGGTTTGTGATACAAATGTAGAAAGCATGTTAAACATCCTTCCTCACAAATGAAGTTCCTATGTGAGAATTGCCGGAACAATCTGCGATACCAAAAATATTTTCCGTTCCTGCTGGTGTGGAATCGACTGTTACGTTAAATGGGACGCTGTGGAAGGAAGGGGACTCTCTGTTCCATTCTCATTTTATTTTGTAGAGTTATCAGGGGAAGGTAGATATGCGTCATTGGACTGACACACACACACACACACACACACACACACACAGCCAATCATCTGGTGTTGTGATAAGATACTGCATTCACAGCAGCCAATTGTTTTATTTGACCTTTATTTAACTAGACAAGTCGGTTAAGAACAAATTCTTATTTACGATGATGGCCAAACCCTAACCTGGACGACGCTGGGCCAATTGTGCGCCACCGTATGGGACTCGAATCAAACCAGGTTCTGTAGTGACGCCTCTAGGACTGAGATGCAGTGCCTTAGACTGTAGCGCCACTCGGGAGCCACACATTAAAAGCACTTTCCCATCGGGCAAGTCAAGAGCATTTTTTCTGTTTTTGGTTGCCTTGGTGTTAATTAGCTATTTACCTGCAGAAGTTGCATGTATTGCCTGCGTTTCACTTAGACATAGACAAGGAATCAGAAAGATCACTATTGGAATTCTTTTATATTTTGTTTGTCATCAGTAAAATACATTCTTAGAGCAGGCTCAACTCTCCTGTCTTCACTTTAAACGGGAGGAACCCGAAAGATCAGTTTTAGGCTACTGGAGGTAGGCTCAACTTGTTCGACAGCTCCGTTCACTTGCCCCAGGCAATAAGGCAACTGGATACCTGGTACCTTGTCAACCCTACTTCTAACTCTCTCTCTCTCTCCCACAGTAACCCTTCCTTCCCAGGATGGAGGAGATTGTTGTAGCAGGGATATCGGGCCGGCTTCCTGAGTCGGACAACCTGGAGGAATTCTGGGAGAACCTCTTCAATGGGGTTGACATGGTAACAGAAGATGACCGACGGTGGAAGCCAGGTGAGCCCCTGTGACCTTTCCATGACCTGGACTATTATGACCAACGAACATCAGACTTGTTGCTGCTGTTTATTTKAAAATCCTTTGAACTCTGAAAAGGAGTCCCAACAAGCTTTGAAAACCTGACACACAAGCTACCTTGCATCCCAGTGTTCTGCTCTGTAAACTGATGAGTAGCTTGTTGTATCATGATGTGGGTGTACTGCCTAGTCATGGATGTTGCATCAACCACATGACAGGAAATACTTCCCTTCCCTAGAAGAACATTCTGATCACAGACCTGGTTAGCTGTACTTTGCATCACCATCAATGTCGGCAGTTCAATGAGTAGAATGTTGAATGCTTCCTCCACAGGCTTTACTGGTCCATTCAGTCAGTGCCCAGCACCCACTACCCACATGAAGTAACCCACATGAACACAAATGAACCCTGGCTAGCGCTGGTGGCCATTAGCTGTAAGATGAGCCTTTGATGTGTGAGACTGAGAGAGTTGCTCTGTAGTCTCTGAAGGAGTTTTGTGTCTGTCTGCTCTGCTGCCGTTGCTTTTCACCACCTGGCTGGGCTGTTGGCACTGCTTCTCCTTCGTGGCTTGGCTTGCTTAGATTCTCTCTCTCTCTATCTCTCTCTCTCTCGCTATTTCTCCTCTGCCTAATTCACTCCCTCTTTATTTCCTCTCTCTTGTTCTGCCTTTCTCCCCATCTTTTTCTTCTTAGCCCCGTCTCACCTCCGTAGCCGCCTCTCTCTCGCTCTCTCTCACTCCCTCGCTTGCTTGATCTGTCTCTCTCCTCCTCTCTTTCCTCTCTGTGAATAGCACCTCTCATCAGTCAGTGCCTGGCAACCAGCTAAAGCTCGCATTCATGTGCAAAAAGGCCCTGGGCTGATGGCACCTCAGCCCTAAGACCACACACCACAGGAGAGGAGGGAAAGAAGGGAGGAAAGGGCCTTGTATGCTGCATAGAAATACTGAGAGGAATGAACGGTCCTGCTTTAGATGTGTGTGTGAAGCTATGACATTAATTCATTCATTCACTATTACATTCATGTCCCATGAATCTGTTCAGATGATCCAGTCAGTGACTACAGGTAGAACATGCTGACTGGGACAGCCGGTGACACTGTTATTTATCCCTTAATGCTCCATGTGCCATTCCCATTCATTCCTAGGTCTGTATGGTCTTCCCAAGAGGAACGGCAAGCTGAAGGATATCAGCCGGTTCGATGCTGCGTTCTTCGGGGTCCATCCCAAACAGGCCCACACCATGGACCCCCAGCTTCGCCTCATGCTGGAGATTGCCTACGAAGCCATTGTAGACGGAGGTGAGGAGTGGAGAGGGATGAGTAGATGTGTATAGATACATTTTACTGTGTCTCTTTACAAAGTTTTCCAAATAAAATGTATTTGTTTATTTGGATCCCTGTTAGTAACAGCTATCACAACAGCTGCTCTTCCTGTCGTCCATAGATTAAATGATCCACATGTTTAAACGTTCATAGACCTGTGTGTGAGATTAGTTTGTTTAATGTGTGTGTACAGGTCTGAACCCGACAGAGCTGCGTGGCAGCAGGACAGGTGTTTACATTGGGGTGAGCGGCTCGGAGGCGGGCGAGGCCTTCAGCAGAGACCCCGAGGAGTTGCTAGGATACAGCATGACGGGCTGCCAGCGTGCCATGTTTGCAAACCGTCTGTCCTACTTCTTTGACTTCAACGGTATGACCTAGCACGGCTGTGGCTTCTCTTAAGCTCTTATGGTATCAGCTGTCATCAAAAAGTTAATCTGTCAGGGCCTCCCGGGTGGCGCTGTGGTCTAGGGCACTGCTGTGCCACCAGAGACTCTGTGTTCGCGCCCAGGCTCTGTCACAGCCGGCCGCGACCGGGAGGTCCGTGGGGCGACGCACAATTGGCCTAGCGTCGTCCGGGTTAGGGAGGGTTTGGCCGGTAGGGATATCCTTGTCTCATCGCACTCTAGCGGCTCCTGTGGCAGGCCGGGCGCAGTGCACGCTAACCAGGTCGCCAGGTGCACGGTGTTTCCTCCGACACATTGGTGAGAGAGAGAGGGACAGCTGGCTTCCGGGATGGATGTGTTAAGAAGCAGTGCGGCTTGGTTGGGTTGTGTTTCGGAGGACGCATGGCTTTCGACCTTCGTCTCTCCCGAGCCCGTATGGGAGTTGTAGTGCTGAGACAAGATAGTAACTACTAACAATTGGATACCATCCCTATCCTTAACTGAACGTTCTCCTTTGTCTCATCTCTCTCTCTCCTCCTCTCTTACCATCTCTCTGTCCCTCTCTCTCTCTCCTCCTCTCTGTCTCTCTCTCACCATCTCTCTCTCTCACCATCTCTGTCCCCCTCTCTCTCTTACCATCTCTCTGTCCCTCTCTCTCTCACCATCTCTCTGTCCCTCTCTCTCTCACCATCTCTCTGTCCCTCTCTCTCTCTCATCTCTCTCTCTCCTCCTCTCTCACCATCTCTCTGTCCCTCTCTCTCTCTCTCACCATCTCTCTCTCTCTCCTCCTCTCTTACCATCTCTCTGTCCCTTCTCTCTCTCCCTCTCTTACCATCTCTCTGTCCCTCCAGGCCCTAGCACAGCAATCGACACTGCCTGCTCCTCCAGCCTATTGGCTTTGGAGAACGCCTTCAACGCCATTCGCCACGGACACTGTGACTCCGCCCTGGTAGGAGGGGTCAACCTGCTGCTCAAGCCAAACACCTCGGTGCAGTTCATGAAGCTGGGCATGCTCAGTCCGGACGGAACCTGCAAGTCCTTCGACTCCTCAGGTAAGAGGGTGAGAGACCTGGGTTGTGTTCAGAATGGAGCAATGTGCAGCATTAAATGTTGGAGATAAAATGCTTCTCATGCTGAAAGCACACCCACATACAGCAGCACTATTTCCTGGTTTGGCCCTGAAAGCACACTAACATTACTTCCTGGTGCGCTCCTCTATGTGTTCCCCCAGGAAACGGGTACTGTCGTTCAGAGGCTGCGGTGGCGGTGCTTTTGACCAGACGCTCCATGGCTAAGAGGGTATACGCCACGGTACTCAACGCTGGTAACAACACTGACGGATACAAGGAGCAGGGTGAGAGAACGCCTCATTATAACACACCACTGAGGGTACCTGCCCAGTCTGGAATGAAACCCTGCACCTAGTCACTATCCCCAAGGCACCGAGAGGAAGAATTCTCAAACCTAGCATGGTTTCTGTCTTATATGCACCTCTAGCACATCTCTTAACTTCTCCCAGATCTAAAAGGGTTTTAATATTATAAGCTACATTGTCATATTTCTGCCTAACTCTCTGGTAGGTTACATATAATTTTCACAACAATTTTCACACCAACGTGTGGCCTGCCTTACGTATGTGCCTTGTACTGTAAATGCCAAGCAGTAACCCAGTAGAAACATTATTTTTGTGGAGAAACACAATTCCCTTGGCCTCTGTTGCATTTCCCATAATCCCTTTTGGTCTATTTTCCAATGGGTTGTGAAGCCGCACTGACCCACCCACTGTTTTCCTGATGCCCCAGTGTAACTCCCCTGTTATCTGTGGTGTAATCTAGTTAGCACCCAGGAAGTGCCAGGTCCAACTCTTTGAAGTACAGATGGACTGATGTGGGGAGTGTAATAGAGATTCCCAGTCATTCCTCACACACTTAGTGCTGCTGGCCTTAGTGCTGCTGGCTGAAGAGCTGGACACATTCTCTGGCGTGTGACACAGGAACACATACCTGACAGCTTCTGGATACCACTAGTGGCTGGTCAGCTTTTTAAGATATTCCATACCACACTTCGCCCCCATGCCCCCCTCCCTCTGCTCTGCCAAGTRTGTCTGCCTGTCACACACAACAGTAAACACACTCCCAGACTGGTGATCCAGTCACAACATACTGGCCTGCCGTATTTTGAAGCCTGGCCGGCCCCATGAAGTGCCACAGTTCTTTGCTCCTCCGGGGTGATGTTTCTCCCAGGTACAGATCTAGGATCAGCTTCCCCTCCCTCAAGCCTTTACCATTAGTGCGGAAAATGCAAAACTGACCCGAGATCAGGGGCAACCTATCCCTACACCGCTCTTAGCCATGTGGGTGACATTTGTAATACAACATTACATAACAGTTCTCTATGAATGGCTACAGAAAATACCAATTCATTGATTGAGGTGTTTGTCCCAGGTGTGACGTTCCCTTCAGGTGAGATGCAGCAGCGGCTGGTACGTTCTCTCTACCAGGAGGTCAACATCACACCTGACCAGGTGGAGTACATAGAGGCCCACGGCACCGGGACCAAGGTGAACACACACACTTGATTCATTGTTGTTGGATCATGTCACCACCACACCAATAACGTCATTTTCCAGAATGTTCTGTGGACGGTGTTCTATCCCATTCCTCCCCCCTGATACATCTGGTTCCCCTGGTGACCTCAGTCCATTCTCCTTCCAGGTCGGCGACCCACAGGAAGTGAATGGGATTGTCAGTGTGTTCTGTCAATCAAAGCGTGACCCGCTGCTCATTGGGTCCACCAAGTCCAACATGGGCCACCCGGAGCCCGCCTCTGGCCTGTCTGCTCTGGCCAAGGTGAGAACTGGTCTGGGTTAACCTCTAGAACACCTGTTGTCGTGTACAAAGTCACAATATCTGCAGGCTTTTGGCCAAGCCCAACACTAAGACTTGTCTCTCTCTCACCCTCCAGGTCGTGTTGTCTCTGGAGCGAGGTGTGTGGGCTCCCAACATCCACTACAACAGCCCCAACACCGACATCCCTGCCCTTAGTGACGGCCGCCTCCGCGTCGTCAACGAGCCCATACCGGTCCGCGGCGGCATCGTTGGGATCAACTCCTTTGGATTTGGAGGCTCCAACGTTCACGTGATCCTCCGCCCCCCTGGTTTTGACACCCCAAAAAACGTCAAAGCTCCCCCCAAGATTGCCTCTGAGTCCTCTCCAGTACCCAGGCTCCTTCAGGCCTGCGGGCGCACAGAGGAGGCTGTCTCCACCCTCCTCAGCAAGGGGAAGGAACACTCGGACAATGACAACTTCCTGTGTCTGCTGAACGAGGTGTCTGGGGTGCCCACAGCGGGGATGCCCTACAGGGGCTATGCTCTGATTGGCTCCAAGGATGATGTCACAGAGGTGCAGAAGACTGAGGCCACGCCCAGACCACTGTGGTACGTCTGCTCAGGTAAGAGAGAGGACTGGGTAGGAGAGGAAATGAGAAGTTACCTCTAACCACTGCTACAGGGTCAGATGTAGCATTTATTCAATCCCCAGCCTAATGGTTGGTGTTTGTGTTAGGGTTGGGGGCAGGGTAATGTGTTCCTGTATCTGTGGTTAAGGGCAACTTCTACCTRGAGTGATGAAAGCAAAGAGGTTTAGAGGTGCGTGTGTGTTGTGTATCTCTCAGGTATGGGCACCCAYTGGGGTGGGATGGGCCGCAGTCTGATGCAGCTGCCAGAGTTCCGGGAGTCCATCTTGCGTTCGGACTTAGCATTGAAGGACACGGGGATGTGTGTGTCCAGTCTGCTCATGGAGGCTGATGAGAGCACCTTCGAGGACACCATCCAAGCCTTCGTAGGCCTCGCTGCCATACAGGTACGCTGGTGCAGTCCTCTTAACTAAGAGCAGATCACCATTTTTACAAAGGGAGGGGCACCATTTTAACTAAGAGGGGGGAAATGGCACTGAAATCAAAAGGCTATGGACATAGGACTGTATTCTCCTCCAAAGACCACACAATGCCTCTTACATATCAAGGTGTTGTACTAGGTTCCTAAAGATAACCCCTGTCTGTCTGTCCCCCCTCTCAGATCGCCCAGATTGACCTGCTCCAGAAGCTGGGTCTGCAGCCAGACGGCATTGTGGGCCACAGTGTGGGAGAGCTGGCCTGTGGCTATGCCGACGGATCCCTCAGTCACAGTGAGGCTATCCTGGCAGCATACTGGAGAGGGAGGTCCATTAACGAAGCTAACCTGCCCCCTGGTGGCATGGCTGCAGTCGGTAAGGACCTGTGTGTGTGTGCTCGTGTATATGTGTTTTGAATTGAGTTCAGTTGGGTTGCCTCTAACTCGCTCTCTCTTCTTCAGGTCTGACCTGGGCAGAGTGTAAGGCACAATGTCCCCAGGGTGTGGTTCCAGCCTGTCACAACGCTGAAGACACCGTCACCATCTCTGGCCCTGCGGTAACACATTTTGGTCCAAATCCATGCAGTTGTATCTATCATTAGCGTTATACATTGTCAAAGATCCTTTTATACTGTTGAGACCAATTCTGTCTGTAACCTACATTTTTGTCTGTGAAAACCATCTGCCTGAAACTGGCACTGTGCACCTGCTTTCTGTATGCAGGAGGCAGTGAGTCGGTTTGTATCAGAGCTGAAGGAGAGTGGTGTGTTTGCCAAGGAGGTTCGTAGTGCTGGTGTAGCCTTCCATTCTTACTACATGGCCTCCATCGCTCCCGCCCTGCTGGCTGCTCTCAAGAGGGTAAGATGATGTGTCAGGAGGAGAATCTAAACTACCTTCAGGAACGGAAAAATTCCTATACACTAGAAAATCATTTAATTTCAAGACATCTGCCAAATTAACTTACTTTTCGCTCTCTCTCTCTTCCTCTCTCTCTCCTCCCCCTTTGTAGGTGATCAAGGAGCCTAAGCTGAGGTCTGCCAGGTGGATCAGTACATCTATCCCCCAGAAGGACTGGGATAGCCCGCTGGCTCTGTACTCCTCAGCAGAGTACCATTGTAATAACCTGGTCAGCCCTGTCCTCTTCCAGGAGGGCCTGAGCCTGGTGCCTGATAACGCTGTGGTTGTGGAGATAGCACCACACGCTCTGCTGCAGGTTAGCCTACACACTATATAGACAGCACCACACGCTCTGCTGCAGGTTAGACAGAGATTGCTCTGCTGCAGGTTAGACTACACACTATATAGACAGCACCACTACGCTCTGCTGCAGTTCAGATTACACACTATAGTAGGACAGCACCACCCGCTCTGCTTGCAGGTTAGACTACACACTATATAGACAGCACACACGCTCTGCTGCAGAGTTGGACTACACACTATTAATAGACAGCACCACAATCGGCTGTGCTGCAGGTTAGACTACACACTATATAGACAGCACACACACGCTCTGACTGCAGGTTAGACTACACACTATATAGACAGCACCACACGCTCTGCTTGCAGGTTAGACTACACACTATATAGACAGCACCACACGTCTGCTGCAGGTTAAGCGTACACCTGATAGTAGACAACCACACGCTCTGTGGCAGGTTAGACTACACACTATAGAGACAGCACCACACGCTCTGCTGCAGGTTAGACTACACACTGATATAGACCAGCACCACACGCTCTGCTGGCAGGTTAGACTACACACTATATGACAACCGCTCTTGAGTAGACTACACAAGCAGCACCAAGCGCTCCTGCTGCCAGGTTAGACTACACACTATATAGACATGCACGCACACGTCTCTGGCTTGCACGGTTAGACTACACACTATATAGGACAGCACCCACAACGCTCTGCTGAGATGTTAGTCCTACAACACTATATAGACAGCCCAGCACAAGGCGCTCTGCATGCACGGTAGTACTACACACTATAACGTAGAGCCAGCACCGACACGGCTCTTGCTGGCAGGTTGTGTACACACCTATATAGACAGAGCCACACGCTCTGCTGGCAAAGGTTTGTGTACACACGCTAATAGCCGAGCTAGCACCACGACGCTCCGCTTCGGCAGGTTTGTGTACACGCCGTAATAGGACAGACCCACGGGGCCTCTGCCTGCGGCGGGTGTGTGTACATGACGCTAGTAGTAGACACACACAGGAGGAGATGGGCTCCACTCATTCACGTACTGCTGGCGAAATACACAGTGTCACAGGATATGGACCGGTTTTTCTCCTCTCAGAAACACACACACACCTGACAAAAATGGATGCACATACTTACAGTTGAAGTCGGAAGTCTACATACATTTAGGTTGGAGTCATTAAAACTAGTTTTTCAACCACTCCAAACTTTCTTGTTAACAAACTATAGTTTTGGCAAGTCTGTTTAGGACATCTACTTTGTGCCATGACAAGTAGATTTTTCCAACAATGTTTTGAACGAGACAGATTATTTTCACGTTATAATTCACTGTATCACATTCCAGTGGGTCAGAAGTTACATACACTAAGTTTGACCTGCGTTGCCTTATAAACAGCTTGGACAATTCCAGAAAATGATGTCATGGCTTTAGAAGCTTCTGCTTAGGCTAATTGACATCATTTGATTCAATTTGGACGGTGTACTTGTGGATGTATTTCAAGGTCCTACCTTCAAACCAGTGCCTCTTTGCTTGACATCATGGGAAATCTACCACGCTTCATCTGTACAAACAATAGTATGCAAGTATAAACACCATGGGACCACGTCAGCCGTCATACCGCACGGAAGGAGACGCGTTCTGTCTCCTAGAGATGGACGTACTTTGGTGTCGAAAAGTTGCAAATCAATCCGAGAACAACAGCAAAGACCTTGTGAAGATGCTGGAGGAAACAGGTAACACAAGTATCTATATCCACAGTAGAATGAGTCCTATACCGACATAACCTGAAAGGCGCTCAGCAAGGAAGAGGCCCACTGCTCCAAAACCACCATAAAAAAGCCAGACTACGGTTTGCAACTGCACATGGGGACAAAGATTGTACTTTTTTGAGAAATATCCTCTGGTCTGATGAAACAAAAATAGAACTGTTTGGCCATAATGACATCGTTATGTTTGGAGGAAAAAGGAGGATGGCTTACAAGCCCGAAGAACACCATCCCAACCGTGGAAGCACGGGGTGGGATAGCATCATGTTGTGGGATTGCTTTGCTGCAGGAGGGGACTGGTGCACTTCACAAAATAGATGGCACATATATTGAAGCAACATCTCACAGACATCAGTCAGGAAGTTAAAGCTGTGGTCACAAATGGTCTTCCAAATGGACAAGACCCCAAGCATACTTCCAAAGCTGTTGCAAAATGGCTTAAGGACAGACAAAAGT
>NC_036858.1:65632076-65687396 GCF_002910315.2 Salvelinus sp. IW2-2015 | reverse complement strand
AGGTATTGGAGTGGCCAGCACAAAGCCCTGACTTCAACCCTATAGAAAATTTGTGGGCAGAACTGAAAAAGTGTGTGCGAGCAAGGAGGCCTACGAACCTGACTCAGTTACACCAGCTCTGTCAGGAGGAATTTATTGTGGGAAGCTTGTGGAAGGCTACCCAAAACGTTTGACCCAAGTTCAACAATTTAAAGGCAATGGTACCAAATACTAATTGAGTGTATGTAAACTTCTGACCCACTGGGAATGTGATGAAAGAAATAAAAGCTGAAATAAATCATTATTTATACTATTATTCTGACATTTCACATTCTTAAAATAAAGTGGTGATCCTAACTGACCTAAGACAGGGATTTTTTACTAGGATTAAATGTCAGGAATTGTGAAACTGAGTTTTTAAATGTATTTGGCTAAGGTGTATGTAAACTTCTGACTTCAACTGTAGCTTTTGTGGTCATTACTCTGTGTGAAACCGTGCTCTGTCTCCCCCTGCAGGCGATCCTGAAGCGCAGCCTGAAGCCCACATGTTCCATCCTGCCCTTGATGAGGAGAGGCCATGCCAACAACCTGGAGTTCTTCCTCTCTCACATCGGCAAGGTCTACATGAACGGGTCCGTACCTGCTGCTGACATGCCATGCCTCTGATGTCATCATTATGCAACTGATGCTATTCTATTGTCAACCTAATTCAGCTATCTGGTGTTGTTGTTTTAATAAAGACACCAGCTATGTCCCAYTACTGCAAGATGGCCTTCTGACCTTGCTTTGACATCATTTTACTCTCATAAACTCTGATGGTCCATAGTACAAGCCAAAACATGCATGTAAAATGTTTAGTTTTGAGTCCTAGAAAGCTATACTTGGGTCAGATGTCTAAATACCAAGCATCTCTCCTTTGTGTCCAGGATCAACGTGGACAGTAAGCAGCTGTACCCGCCCGTGGAGTACCCGGTGCCCGRGGGCACCCCTCTGATCTCCCCCCTGGTGCAGTGGGACCACACCCAGACCTGGGACGTACCCAAGGCTGAGGACTTCCCTGCTGGTTCTGGAGGATCCACCTCGGCTACCATCTATAACATTGGTGAGAGACATGCATACACCGACACAGAATACACACTTACAAACTTGTACGTACACACACACACACACACACACACACTCTATCAGACAATAACAGAGTTGATCTCCTCTCCCCCTAGACATGAACCCAGAGTCCCCAGACTACTATATGATTGGCCACTGCATCGATGGGCGTGTCTTGTACCCGGCCACGGGTTATCTGGTGCTAGCCTGGAGGACCCTGGTAAGGAGCCTGGGAGTTGTCATGGAAACCACTCCTGTCACCTTCGAGGACGTCACCATCCACAGGGCCACCATCTTACCCAAGACTGGTGAGAGAGGGATGGAGAAGGGATGGATGAAGGCAGGGGAGGAGTTCAATCACTGGTTGTCTGTTTGGGTTGTCAATCTTTTGCTGTGGTTCGTTTCTGACCTTACAATCGGTTCGCTCCCGGCCGCTTCCCTCCTCTCTCTCTCCCATGGCTCCATGGGGTCGCGGGCACGTCCTGCGGTCTGCGCCCGAGAGGGATTGCTCTGCGTGCGTTTATGACATCTCCTCTCCCCCCACATTGCCTTTCGCCTACCCGGCTGGCTCTTCTCTCATTCGCCCCTGGGGCGCGGGGGAGGGACGTTTGCTCTCCTCTCTCTTCCCCCCCACGCTCTCTCCTCCCCCACGCGTGAACCCATACTAGATTACCCCTCTCCGTCCTTCCTCACTGACCATATGCGGCGTTGGTCATATGGTCCCCGAGGTGTTGATTGGAAAATATAGTTTAAAACAACCCGCAATAAAGAGTCTATTTTGTTTTTATGCTTAATTCAAAATTTCTGAAAGCCCTCTAACAATCGGAGGTAGTATAGAGTTCGAAGCTCTGTTAGTTGACATTTTATCTAGGCCTCAATGATTCATCATCTCTCCCCCCACGGCCCTCTCGTCTCCCCCAGTAGATTTACAGATGAATACTCTGCTCTCTCTCTCCGGACCAGATCCCTCTCTCTCCCCCACGCTCTCTCTCTCTCCCCCCCGCTCTTCTCTCTCCCCCCACGCTCTCCTCTCTCTCTCCCCGACGCTGCTCTCTCTCTCCCCCACGGCTCTCTCTCTCTCCCCCCACGCTCTCTCCCACGCGCTCTCTCGTCTCCCCACGCTGCTCCGTCCTCTCCCCCCCGCTTCGTATTCGTGCCCGCTTCGTAACCGCGTCAGTCTCTCTCCCGTCCCACGACTGACGTACTCTCGTCTCTCTCCCCCCGACGCTCCTCTATGCTCTCCCGCCCACGCTCTCTCTCTCTCACGCCCCACACTGGGCCTCTGCTCGCTCTCCCCCCCGACGCACTGTCTGTTCTCTTCTCTTTCTCCCTCTCCCTACAGGCTGGCTACTACTTCTCTACTCCCCACAAGCAAGTGCTGCCGCCCTTTCAAAAAATCTCTCCCCGCCCACTGCGTCTCGTCTCCCTAGTCAGCTCCAGCGCTCTACTCACCATTTCTCCGCCCCCGAGGCGTTTCCCTGACTGTGGAGGGAGATAAGTACTTAATCAATGTTCTGATATTTTCCTCCATTAACTTAATAACCTTTCAACAGCCTGGAGGTGATTTTGACTTGTGACAATTCTCCCACCCCCCGCACCCAATTCTTGCATGCATCTTCTCTCTACGTCCCCCTCCCCCTGCTCCTTTCTCTACTCTGATCCCACCACTTTGGCTGGGAATCCGCCTCGTTTCCCTCATCTCGCGTCTGAACTGTCCCCCCGGCCTATCTTTCTCTTCCTACTTCTACTTCCTCCGCCTCTCAGCATCTCCCATGTCTTGCCCCCTCATCACTTCTCCTGGCACCTCCATGTTAGGCGACCTCTCTCCCCCCGCGGCTGACGGAGCAAACCTCCTCTCTCTCTCCCCCCGGCTCTCGTCTCTCTCTGTCTCCGCCGAAAAAAACGTCCGGTGCGGGGGAGGGTCGACCCGGGCGCTTCTTCTCTCTCTCTCTCCCCCCCCAAACCAGCGCACTCTCTCTCTCTCCCCCCCCGCTGAGCCGGCCTTCACTCTTCTCCTCTTCCCCTAAACTGAGCCCCGCGGGTTGTGGCTTGCGTTTCTCTATCCCAGCGCATGCGGCTCTCTTCTCTTCTACTACCCCCACACCATGTACATACAATTGTTGCGCCGTCTCTCTCTCTCTCTCTCTCCCCCGACTGGGCTCCGCTCTTGCGTCCGAACCTATACTTGTATCCCCATTGCAAGCTCTCTCTCTCTCCCCTCCCCTCATCTCTCTCCCCCGCCTTCTCTCCTCTCTCACCCCCTCTCTTCGCTCTCATTCTCTCTCCTCCCCTCCTCTCTTCCCCCCTCCTCTCTGCTCTCTCTCTCTCCCCCGCGCTCTCTCCTCTCTCATATCTCTCTTCTCTGTCTTCTCTCTGTCAGGTTCAGGTTCCGTTGGGGCTGCGCTGCTCAGGGCCCGAGGCCACTCAGTCGGTTTGAGGTCTCTGAGAACGGCAACCTGGCTGTCAGCGGTATGTATACTCTCCTATAAGCATCCAAGATAAATGTTTGATATGTAAATCAGGATGGTTTCTACATTCTCTGTTACATGGTAATAACTAGTGTATACACAGAGTCACTATGAACTCTACATACACGCCTTCTCCATGGTCCTCCACACAGTCTCTCACCTTATCCCATGCTCCTCGCTGTCTGTGCAGGCAAGGTGAGCATTCTGGAGGACTCTGCTCTGGACTCATTTCGCTCTCAGATCGGTAAGCCTGTCGCCGGGGACGACAATGACCCCAAACTGCGCCTGACGGCCCATGACATCTACAAGGAACTCCGTCTCCGCGGTTACGACTACGGCAAGACCTTCCAGGGCATCCTGGAATCCAACAACGCAGGTGTGTGTCTGTCAGAGGAAAAGTTTACACTTTGTGAACCTCTTCATGAAGGTTTACTTCCTACTTTGTGGCTACTAAGATGGGTCGTTTGTTGTAGTAAGTACTAGAAGTTGTTTTCCTCAGTCATTGGATGATTCCCTCTGATCTTGCTCTATACCTGTCTGTGATTGGATGTAGGTGACAGTGGGAAGCTGCAGTGGACCGGTAACTGGGTGACCTTACTGGACACCATGCTGCAGATGATCGTGGTTGGCCTATCAGGACGCAGCCTTCGCCTGCCCACGCGGATCCGCTCTGTGTGTGTGGACCCCAACATCCACCAGGAGAGGGTCACTGACTATGCAGAGGGGAAGAAAGGTGTGTAAAAACACACACACACTCGACTCAATATTAAGTCTGTTTATTATTTCCTCTGACTGTTCCCTCTCCATCATCCAGCGGTGGACGTCCACGTCAGCCGTTGCCTTGACAACATTGTGGCGGGTGGAGTCCAGATCTGCGGCCTGCACGCCACGGTAGCGCCGCGTCGTCAGCAGCAACAGAGCCCTCCCACCCTGGAGGAATTTGTGTTCGTTCCCTACCTGGAGACAGAATGCCTGTCAGCCAATGACAAACTAGGAGACCAACTAAAGAACTGCAAAGGTAAGATGTCTACTTCCTGTTGCCTTTATCATCCCAACAGTGAGAAAATAATTTGACTTTCAGCCCCTACCTATACAGCCCTTACCTATACAGCCCTTACCTATACAGCCCTTACCTATACAGCCCTTACCTATACAGCCCTTACCTGTACAGCCCTTACCTGTACAGCCCTTACCTGTACAGCCCTTACCTGTACAGCCCCTACCTATAGCAGCCCGCTACGGTCATATGTCCTTACCTCTACAGCCCCACCTATACAGACGCCGAGCCTAACAGCCGCGCTTACCTATACAGCCCTTAACCTGTACAGATCCTATTACAGGCCTTACCTGTAACGAGAGACCTTACCTGGTACAGCCCTTACCTGTACGCCCCTAGCCTGTACAGCCCCTACCTGGTACCCGCCCTTCCTGGTACCACGCGCCCCTAGACTATGACAGCCCTTCAACACTGTCACAGACCGCTTACCCTGGTTAGCAGCTCTTACCTGTACACGCTTACCTGTACAACCCACTGGCAGTCCCTTACCGTGTTACAGCCGCCTACCTTGTACAGCCCTTACCTGTACAGCCCTTACCTATACAGCCCTTACCTATACAGCCCTTACCTGTACAGCCCTTACGCTTACAGCCCCTTACCTGTACCAAGCCTTACCTATACAGCCCTTACCTATACAGCCCTACCTATACAGCCCCTACCTATACAGCCCCTACCTATACAGCCCTACCTATACAGCCTTACCTGTACAGCCCTACCTGTAAGCCCTTACCTGTACAGCCCTTAACCTATACAGCCCCTACCTGTGCTACTGTCCCCTACCTGTACAGCCCCTACCTGTACAGCCCGCTACCTATACAGCCCTACCTATAAACAAGCCCCACCCCCACCCCCCCCCTAACATAACTAAGCAGCCCTACCTATACGAGCCCTACCTATACAGCCCGCTACCTATACAGCCCTTACCTATAACAGCCCTTTACCTATTACAGCCCTTTCAACCTTGTACGTTAGTTGTAAGCCCTTGACAGCACTAACCATGTCGCCCTTACCTTACAGCCCTTACCGTCAAACAGCCCCTACTGTACGAGCCCTTACCTGTACAGCCCTACCATACTACAGCCCCTAGCCGTGTACAGAGCCGCCTTGACTGTACAGCCACCATTACCGTATACAAAGTTAAATATAAAAAATAATCACAAAGGGTTAAATACTGTCAATCTAAATGGATTCATTTTTAAAATACATGTTCTGTGTTTCATGCATCTCTCCAGGTCTGATCCACCAGCTGCAGAAGAAGCTGGCTCCTCAGGGCGTCAAGCTCTCCATCCCTGGTCTAGAGGGGGTGTCTGGCCCTGCTGTACCCAGCCCAGAGCCCTCTGAGCCTGGCTTGCTGCGGCTGCTGTCCCTGCTGTGCGGTCTGGAGCTGAACGGTAACCTGCGGTCAGAGCTGGAGCAGACTGTTGAGAAGGAGAGGGGTTGTCTCCTCCAGGACTCCCTGCTACATGGCCTGCTGGACYGCCCAGCCCTCAGACACTGCCTGGACACAGCCCTGGAGAACACTACCCCCGGGAAGATCACAGTCCTGGAGGTGAGCTAGACTTGTGATACTTCCAAAGCCTTTGTCTGGGGACGCGATAAAGAGATTTAACAAGAAGAAAGTGACAAAGCAAACCTATTTGAATGAATCTTTAGTACTTCTCCTAGACCATCAGACTCTCCTCTCTAACCCGGCTCTGTCTCTCCCCCTCAGGCTCTCTCCAGCGACGGTCGTCTCTTCTCCCGCGTTGTGCCCCTCCTCAACATTCAGCCCATGCTCCGCCTTGACTATGTCGCCACGGCAATGACCCTCGACCTCCTGACCCCCCATCAGACCACCCTGGATGCCCTGGGAGTCACAGCGGCGCAGTGGGACCCCCACCAGGGCCCCGTGCCCGGGGGTGCAGTCGGAGGGGCTGACCTGGTGGTGTGTAACCACGCCTGGGGGCCCCTGGGGGCCAGGGCAGAGGTGGTGGTGGAGAACCTGGCCTCTGGTGCCAAAGAAGGGGGCTTTGTGATGCTCCACACCCTACTGAAGGGAGAGACGCTGGCGGAGACGGTGGCCTTCCTCACCTCCAAGGACAGCAAGGCCAACCATCAGAGACTGTTCTCGCAGGTCAGTCACACTGCAGTGGACAACAGAAGCCCAGAACTATTCTTAGCCCTTAGCTACTCTTCAAGTATTATAGCAGGGCTCTATCAGCTTCAGGCAGTATTTAGTGACGATCCATAAACTGACCATACATACATACAGTCTCATCTGTGACCGTTCTCTCAGTGATGACCTGTTATGATGTCTAATCCTGCAGCTGTTGTCCTCCTCCTATTCTCTAGGCTGAGTGGGAGAAGGTGTTCTCTGATGCGTCTCTCAAATTGGTGGCTGTTAGGAAGTCCGTCTATGGCTCTGCCCTATTCCTGTGTCGCCGTCGGTTACCCAGCAAACAGCCCATCTTCCTGCCTGTGGACAGCATGGACTACCAGTGGGTGGACACACTCAAGGTGAGGGAAACGTGTGGCTCTGTGTCTGTGTTAATGCCTTTTTAAGTGCTTATAAGCCTTTATAACTGCCACCCCCCACCCCCCCCAGGCGACGCTGGCTGAGCCCTCGGACTCTCCGGTCTGGCTGACTGCTACCCAGACCCACTCTGGGGTGGTGGGCATGGTCAACTGTCTACGCCAGGAGCCTGGTGGCAACCGCATACGGTGAGATAAAGCCTGGTTTGAAACAAGCCCTCGCCCCTTCCCCTAGACTGATACTCTGAAAGGATTGAATTGGTATTAAAAGCACAGATGTTTATATATTAGAAAGGTCGAAGCTTGGCTGTGAATCACAGAATAAAGCTGTACCCCTCTCACTCTGTCTCTGTCTCTCTCTCTCTGTCTCTCTCTCTCTCTCTGTCTCTCTCTCTGTCTCTCTCTCTCTGTCTCTCTCTCTGTCTCTCTCTCTGTCTCTCTCTCTGTCTCTGTCTCTGTCTCTGTCTCTCTGTCTCTCTCTGTCTCTGTCTCTCTGTCTCTCTCTCTCTCCCCACAGGTGTGCATTTGTGTCCAACCTGTGTGAGTCCACTGTGGCGCCCACCCTGCAGCCTACCCATAGTTCCATGAGGTCTGTGCTGGAGGGAGACCTGTGTATGAACGTGTTCAGGGATGGACACTGGGGAATGTTCAGACACCAGCTCATCTCTCAGGGTACGACAACCACGCTGCCATCTCCCTTCTCTCTTGCTCTAGCAAGATCTCAAAAGTTGCACCCGTTGAGATATCTTGAGAGAGAATTGACACATTCAGTCATTGCATAGGAGCTTGATGCTATAACTTTTCCCTAATGATAAATACTGGAACAGTTGATGTCAGACTAGCCCTAGGCTCAAGAATACCAATACCAATCTTAACATCTCTCAGATCTGAGTGAGGAGTTGACAGAGCAGGCGTACGTTAACGTGTTGACCCGGGGTGACCTCTCCTCCCTGCGTTGGATCGCCTCGCCCCTCCGTCATTTTGTGGCGAGCAGCCCCCACGTGCAGCTGTGTCGCGTCTACTACAGCGCCCTCAACTTCAGAGACATCATGCTGGCCACCGGGAAGCTGCCACCGGACGCCATCCCAGGTACACACATCACTTTGGAGACAAACGCACAGACAGATTTACTCACACATACACACACACCCGCAACAACCTGAGTACCCTCTCCTCTCCCTCTGTAGGTGACCTGGCCCTGCAGCAGTGCATGTTGGGTATGGAGTTCTCAGGTCGTGACCCTAGCGGTAGGCGTGTGATGGGGCTGTTACCTGCTAAAGGCCTGGCCACCTGCGTCGACGCTGACACACGCTTCCTCTGGGATGTCCCAGACAGCTGGTGAGGCACTGGGATGATCCCAAATGACACCCTATTCCCTATGCAGTGCACTTGAGTAGGAGTGGCAGGTAGCCTAGTGGTTAGAGCGTTGGGCCAGCAACCGAAAGGTTGTTAGATCGAATCCCCGAGCTGGCAAGGTAAGAAATCTATCGTTCTGCCCCTGAACAAGGCAGTTAACCCACTGTTCCTAGGTGTCATTGTAAATAAGAATTTGTTCTTAACTGACTTGCCTAGTTAAATAAAGGAGCATTTTAAATCATAATAAATAAGAGGGGGGAACCTAATCCTAGATCAACCCTCCTATAATTTGGGAATACAGAGCCATATAAAATCTGTGATTGTCTGGGAACGGACTACCTATTTACTGGTGATGTCTAGCCTTATGACTAAGTTATGGTTAGTAACTTAAGGTTTCTRTCTCTCTAGGACCCTGGAGCAGGCCGCGTCGGTGCCAGTGGTCTATGCTACAGCCTACTACTCGCTGGTGGTGCGAGGCAGGCTCCGCCCAGGCGAGAGTGTTCTCATCCACTCAGGGTCAGGGGGCGTTGGCCAGGCTGCCATCGCCATCGCACTCAGTCAGCGCTGTAGGGTTTTCACTACTGTTGGTGAGTACCAGAGACCACACACATCAGTCCAGCGCTGTAGGGTTTTCACTACTGTTGTGAGTACCAGAGACCACAACCACTCAGTCAGCGCTGTAGGGTTTTCACTACTGTTGGTGAGTACCAGAGACCACACACACTCAGTCAGCGCTGTAGGGTTTTCACTACTGTTGGTGAGTACCAGAGACCACACACACTCAGTCAGCGCTGTAGGGTTTTACTACTGTTGGTGAGTACCAGAGACCAACACACACTCAGTCAGCGCTGTAGGGTTTTCACTACTGTTGGTGAGTACCAGAGACCACACAACACTCAGTCAGCGCTGTAGGGTTTTCACTACTGTTGGTTTGCGTACCAAACCACACACACTCAGTCAGCGCTGTAGGGTTTTCACTACTGTTGGTGAGTACCAGAGACGACCATACACACTCAGTCAGCGCTGTAGGGTTTTCACTACTGTTGGTGAGTACCAGAGACCACACACACTCAGCCTGTTAGTGTCAGGATTGTCAGTGCATTTAGCCATAGATGTGTGTCTGTAACCTGTGTTTGTGTTCTGTCTCAGGTTCAGCAGAGAAGCGTGCCTACCTACAGGAGCGTTTCCCCCAGCTCACCGCTGAGTCCTTCGGCAACTCTAGAGACGCCACCTTCGAACAGCACGTCCTGCTACACACACAGGGAAAAGGTCAGACACACTTTAAATATCAGCTCCTGTCCAAACTTGCCTCACACAAAACACCTCAACTATACACACCCAACTATCAAAATATGCAGTCATACCTTGCACATGTTAAGCCATCAAATCCAGTCTCCCTTCCTCACAATCACTCATGCGCCATTTAGCAGACGCTTTTATCCAAAGTGACTTAGTTATGCGTGCATACGTTTTACATATGTGTGGCCCCAGCGGGAATTGAACCGACGACCCTTGGCGTTGCAAGCTCCATGCTCTGCCAACTGAGCCACAAAGGACCACTTAAATGTGGTCTTATTTATCCTGAATGTCTCTGTGTTTAGTGAACATGGTATTGTGTATCCTGGATGTCTGTGTGTTTAGTGAACATGGTATTGTGTATCCTGGATGTCTGTGTGTTTAGTGAACATGGTATTGTGTATCCTGGATGTCTGTGTGTTTAGTGAACATGGTATTGTGTATCCTGGATGTCTGTGTGTTTAGGAGTGAACATGGTGTTGAACTCCCTGGCTGAGGAGAAACTGCAGGCCAGTCTTCGCTGTCTGGCCCGACACGGACGCTTCCTGGAGATCGGCAAATACGACCTATCCAACAACTCCCCTCTGGGTCAGTGCACTGCAACTGCTCTCTCCATGGCAGCCATTTTGTCCCCGGCTCACTGTGCCACTGCAGCTGATCTTTCTGACATGCGTTCCTGTTTCCCTCAGGAATGGCTCTCTTCCTGAAGAACGTGGCGTTCCACGGAATCCTACTGGACGCCCTGTTTGAGGAGGGGAACAGGGAGTGGGAGGAGGTGTCCCAGCTGCTGAAGGAAGGCATTGTGGGAGGTGTAGTCAAGCCCCTGAGGACTACAGTGTTTGAGAGAGACCAGGTGGAGGAGGCCTTCAGATACATGGCCCAGGGAAAACACATCGGCAAAGTCCAGCTGCAGGTCAGTGACTGAACCATTTCTACTCTTTCCTTAGCTGCTTTTTCTCCCTCACAAAAAAAGCTTTTTCCATTTCCTCACTTTGCTTTTTAAACATTTTCATCACTTGTTTTTTTCCCCTTTTTCCTCTCAACACTACTTTGCTTATTACAGACATATTACACTTTTATGATGCTGTTGTAACACAGTTATTTCTACTAATCAACTAATCACACTTATCACTGTTTTTAATTCTAGTCAAATATCTGTGTTGTATCTGATGTCTTTCTTTAGGTGCGTTCTGAGGAGATGGGTAATGGTACCCAGGCGGTGGGCTCGCCCCTCTCCCTCCCCGCCATCTGCCGTACCTTCTGCCCCGCCTCCCACTCTTACATCATCACCGGGGGACTGGGTGGCTTCGGGCTGGAGCTCGCCCATTGGCTGACYGAGAGGGGCGCCCGCAAACTGGTGCTCACCTCCAGATCGGGCATCCGCAACGGTAAGAGAGAGACAATAACTTTTACAGCTACTCTTCCATGTGTGTTGTTCTGTAAAGCCAAGCCATTGTGCTAGGCAACTTATTTTACAATGACGGCCCACCAGAGAACAGTGGTTTAACTGCCTTGTTCAGTGGCAGAACAACAGATGTTTACCTTGTCAGCTCCGGGATTCAATCCAGCAACCTTTTGGTTACTGGCCCAACGCTCTAACCACTAGGCTAACTGCCGCCCATTAGCTACATGCTGCTGATTTGTTAGTGACAGTTCAGTCACCTTTGTCATTGTTGTTGTGGTTCATGTTGCTAGGTTACCAGGCCAAGCGTGTGCGTGAGTGGCAGGGGATGGGCGTGCAGGTGCTGGTGTCCACCAGTGACGTCAGCACCCAGGAGGGGGCAGAGCAACTCATTAACGAGGCCTGCAGGTTGGGGCCTGTGGGAGGAGTCTTTCACCTTGCCATGGTAACGACCCCCTGCACACTGTTCTCACCTGTCTTAACCTGTCTCCTTCACCTGTCCCTGTTTCACCAGTCTTAACATCTCTCTCTCTAACCTGTCTGTCTCTCTCCTGTCTGTGTGTGTACCAGGTGTTGAAGGATGGTATGCTAGAGAATCTGACTCCTCAGCTGTTCCTGGATGTCAACAAACCCAAATACAACGGCACCCTCCACCTAGACAAGTGAGATGACATTCTCCAGCCTAATATAGTGTTATCCTCAACCTTGGCTCTGCCTCGCTTCCCTCGGAAGAGAGTCAAATTCGTTTGGTTTGAATTTAAGGTGAAATCCAAGACAATGGTTGAAAAACAAAAATAATAGATATTTTAGAGCAACAAATATTTGAGACTCAAAAACCCACATTATCAAATTTTGGAGACAAAATGAATGTCTCATATGGTTATTTTGTCTCCTCAGTGTGACCAGAAAGATGTGTCCAGACCTCAGTTACTTCGTAGCCTTCTCCTCTGTGAGCTGCGGCCGCGGCAACGCCGGCCAAAGTAACTATGGTTACGCCAACTCCGCCATGGAGCGCGTGTGTGAGCAGCGGCTCCACGACGGCCTGCCTGGATTGGCTGTCCAGTGGGGCGCCATTGGTGACGTGGGCGTTGTCCTGGAGACCATGGGCGGTAATGACGTGGTGGTGGGTGGGACTCTCCCGCAGCGCATCACTTCCTGTTTGGAGGTGCTGGACCGCTTCCTGTGCGAGCGGCGTCCGGTGATGTCGAGCTTCGTGCTGGCAGAGAGGAGCGTGGTGAAGAGCGAAGGAACAGGACAGAGAGACCTGGTGGAGGCTGTTGCTCATATACTGGGTAAGAGAGGTTCCATTCTGGTATTCCAGAAGTCATGCTTATTGCCATCTGATTTCGGGAATCTTCCAACTGGGATTTCTGAGAATTTTGGGAAAGTGGCCAGTATTTTTCATCCCTAATTTGGTATGTATTCATGATGTGTGTTTTATATGTAACTTCTCACCCTCCCTCCCTCTCTCAGGTGTACGTGATGTCAGCAGCCTGAACGCTGACGCCTCATTGGCTGATCTCGGTCTGGACTCTCTGATGGGCGTGGAAGTGCGTCAGACACTGGAGCGCGACTACGACATTGTCATGGCGATGAGGGAGATCCGACAGCTCACCATCAACAAGCTCAGAGAGCTGTCAAGCCAACCGGCAGGAACAGCAGGTGTGTGTGTGTGTGTGTGTGTGTGTGTGTGTGTGTGTGTGTGTGTGTGTTTCTTGGGCTCATGTCTCTCGCTCTCTTTCTCGCTCTCACTCTAGAGTCCCGTCAGTCTCCAGTGAAGAAGGGAGGTGTGCGTTCTCTGTTGGAGTCGGACCTCAGTTTGATGCTGGTCAACCCAGACAGCCCCACGGTCTCACGTCTCAACGAGGTGCAGAGTGTTGAGCGCCCGCTGTTCCTGGTCCACCCTATAGAGGGCTCCATCGCTGCCTTCCGAACGCTCACCGCCAAGCTCAGTGTTCCCTGCTACGGCCTGCAGTGCACTAAAGGTACACATGAAGACATACACACGCACGTGCGCACAAGTACAGTGCCTTGCAAAAGTATTCATTCCCTTGGTGTGTTTCCTATTTTCTTTCATTACAACCTGTAATTTAAATGGATTTTTATTTGGATTTCATGTAATGGACATACACAAAATAGTCCAATTTGGTGAAGTGAAATGAAAAAAATTACTTGTTTCAAAAAATGTAAAATGGAAAAGTGGTGTGTGCATATGTATTCACCCCCTTTGCTATAAAGCTCCTAAAATAAGATCTGGTGCAACCAATTACCTTCAGAAGTCACATAATTAGTTGGATTGCACACAGGTGGACTTTATTTAAGTGTCACATGATCTCAGTATATATACACATCTGTTCTGAAAGGCCCCAGAGTCTGCAACACCACTAAGCAATGGGCACCACCAAACAAGTGGCACTATGAAGACCAAGGAGCTCTCCAGACAGGTCAGGGACAAAGTTGTAGAGAAGTACACATCATTGTTGGGTTATAATTTTTTTTAAACTTTGAACATCCCACGGAGGACCATTTTTAAATCCATTATTAAAAAATGGAAGGAATATGGCACCACAATAGACCTGACAGAGAGGGCCACCCACCAAAACTCACGGACCATGCAAGGAGGCATTAATCAGAGGCGCAACAAAGAGAACCCTGAAGTAGCTACAAAAATCCACAGAGGAGATTGGAGTATCTGTTCATAGGACCGCTTTAAGCCGTACACTCCACAGCGCTGGGCTTTACGGAAGAGTGGCCAGAAACAAATAAGCAAACATGTTTGGTGTTTGCCAAAAGGCATGTGGAAGACTCCCCAAACATATTGAAGAAGGTACTCTGGTCAGATGAGACTAAAATTGAGCTTTTTGGCCATCAAGGAAAACGCTATGTCTGGCGCAATCCCAACACCTCTCATCACTCCGAGAACACCATCCCCACAGCAAAGCATGGTGGTGGCAGCATCATGCTGTGGGGATGTTTTTCATCGGCAGGGACGGGGAAACTGGTCAGAATTTAAGGAATGATGGATGGCACTAAATACAGGGACATTTGAGGGAAACCTGTTTCAATCTTCCAGAGATTTGAGACTGGGACGGAGGTTCACCTTCCAGCAGAACAATGACCCTAAGCATACTGCTAAAGCAACACTCGAGGGTTTAAGGGAAAACGTTTTAATGTCTTGGAATGGCCTAGTCAAAGCCCAGACCTCAATCTCATTGAGTGGTATGACTTAAAGATTGCTGTACAACAGCGGAACTTATCCAACTTGAAGGAGCTGGAGCAGTTTTGCTGTGAAGAATGGGCAAAAATCCCATTGGCTACATGTGCCAAGCTTAGAGACATACCCAAGAGACTTGCTGCTGTAATTGCTGCAAAAGATGTCTCAACTAAGTTTTGACTTGGGGGGGGGGGGGTGAATAGTTATGCACACTCAAGTTCTGTTTTTTTGTCTTATTTCTTCCATACTTTCGCAAGTCACTGTATACACAGTCACACACTCCCTCTCTCTCTCACGCTCTACCTCATACTGATACAGTTACCCCAACACCTCTCGGCTCTAAAGTTGTATACAATTAATCAAATGGCCACCCGGACTATTTACATTGCCTCCCCCTTTCTTTTTACACTGCTGCTACTCGCTGTTTATTATCTATGCATCGTGACTTCATCCCTACCTACATTTTACATATGATCTCGACTAACCTGTACCCCTCGCACACTGACTCGGTACTGGTACCCCCTGTATATAGCTCGTTATTGTTATTTTATTGTGTTAATATTACTAAATAAACTAAAAGAAAAAAAATCTTAACTCTATTTCTTGAACTGTATTGTTGGTTAAGGGTTTGTAAAGTAAGTATTTCACTGTAATGTCTGACCTGTTGTTTTCGGCGCTGGGACAAAAAAACTTTGATTTAACCTTGATCTAAATGACTCAAACCATCCATCTCTCTAGCTGCTCCTTTGGACAGTATCCAGTCTCTGGCTGCATACTATGTGGAGTGTATATCTCAGGTACGTAATATACTAACACAACTTTGTTTGTAATGTACATTTAGGTAAATTATAGATAATTAGTGATTTATAAATAACTGTCTCTGTTTTTTTGTGTAAAGGTGCAATCAGAGGGTCCGTACGGATCGCCGATACTCCTTTGGAGCCTGCGTGGCGTTTGAGATGTGTTCTCAGCTGCAGGCACAGGGTAGGACCGTAGAGTACCTCTTCCTTTTCGACGGATCACACTCCTACGTCGCCGCTTACACACAGGTGAGCACTTACGGACACGCGGGTAACACAGACGGACAGCGCGGTACACAGACGGACACGGTACACGGACAGGTACACAGACGGACACGCGGGTACACAGACGGACACGCGGGTACACAGACGGACACGCGGGTACACACATGGATAGACTCACACGCACACACACGCACACACACGCACACACACACGCACACACACACACGCACAACACACACGGATACACATACAGACACACACACACACGGATACACATACAGACACACATACAGACACACACGGATACACATACAGAACACACATACAGACCACATACACACACATGATACACACGCAGACACATAGCAGTCCACACAGACACATCGGTGATACATGTGTCTACATACTGACCCACAGTTGACATGTTAACAGGATGTACATGTATACAAAGGCCCTCAGGCACATTCATACTCAGTTACCTCAGTGAACTCTACTGCAACACTCCTAACCTCATGATGAACCACAGTGTAGAGTTAGACTACCAACATGAACACAGTGTAAAAAGATTAGAATACCAACATGAACCACAGTGTAGAGTTAGACTACCAACATGAACCACAGTGTAGAGTTAGACTACCAACATGAACCACAGTGTAGAGTTAGACTACCAACTGAACACAAGTGTAGAGTTAGAATACCAACATGAACCACAGTGTAGAGTTAGAATACCAACATGAACCACAGTGTAGAGTTAGAATACCAACATGAACCACAGTGTAGAGTTAGAACTCCAACATGAACCACAGTGTAGAGTTAGATACCAACATGAACCACAGTGTAGAGTTAGAATACCAACATGAAAACCATCAGTGTAGAGTTAGAATACCAACATGAACCACAGTGTAGAGTTAGAATACAACATGAACACAGTGTAGAGTTAGAATACCAACATGAACCACAGTGTAGAGTTAGAATACCAACATGAACCACAGTGTAGATTAGACTACCAACATGAACCACAGTGTAGAGTTAGACTAACCACATGAACACAGTGTAGAGTTAGACTACCAACATGAACCACAGTGTAGAGTTAGACTACCAAACATGAACAAGTGTGAGTGTAGACTCAACATGAACACGTGTAGAGTTATGTGGAGTTAGAATACCAACATTAGGTTTATTTCCTTTCAGAGCTACAAATCCAAGCTGACCCCTGGTAAAGAGTCAGAGGCAGAGACTGAAGCTATGTGTGCCTTCATCCAGCAGTTTACTGGCATCGAGTACAGCAAGGTACACTGTACCCCCTCTCTCCTCTCTGTGTACCTCCCCCTCTCTCTCTCTCTCTTTCTCTCTCTCTCTGTGTACCCCCCTCTCTCCTCTGTGTGACCTCCCCCCCTCTCTCTCCTCTCTCTCTCTCTCTCTCTCTCCCTCTCCTCTCTCTCTTTCTCTCTCTCTCTGTGTACCCTCCTCTCTCTCTTTCTTTCTCTCTCTCTCTCTGTGTACCCCCCCTCGTCTCTCTTCTTTCTCTCTTTCTTCTCTCTTGTGTACCCCCCCCCCTCTCTTTCTCTCTCTCTCTCTCTCTCTCTGTGTACCCCCCCTCTTTCGCTCTGTACCTCCCCTCGCTCTCGCTGTACCCCCCTTCTCTCAAATTCAATTTAAGGGCTTTTATTTTGCCCTTAACTTGCCAAAGCAAGTTAAATGGATAATACATGAAAGTTAAATAAATAATATAAAATTATCAGTAAACATTACATTCACATGTTCCAAAAGAATAAAGACATTTCAAATGTCAATATGTGCAAATGGTTAAAGAACAAAAGGGAAAATAAATTAACATAAAATGGGTTGTATTTTTCAATGGTGTTTGTTCTTCACTGGTTGCCCTTTTCTTGTGGCAACATGTCACACATCTTGCTGCTGTGATGGCACACTGTGGTATTTCACCCAATAGATTCATCAAAATTGGATTTGTTTTCAAATTCTTTGTGGGTCTGTGTAATCTGAGGGAAATATGTGTCTCTAATATTGTCATACATTTGGCAGGAGGTTAGGAAGTGCAGCTCAGTTTCCACCTCATTTTGTGGGCAGTGTGCACATAGCCTGTCTTCTCTTGAGAGCCAGGTCTGCCTACAGCGGCCTTTKTCAATAGCAAGGCTATAATCACTGAGTCTGTACATAGTCAAAGATTTTCTTAATTTTGGTCAGTCATATTCTGCCACTGTGTTATCTGTTTAGGGCCCAATAGCATTCTAGTTTGGTCTGTTTCTTTGTTAATTCTTTATAATGTATCAAGTAATTATCTTTTTGTTTTCTCATGATTTGGTTGGGTCTAATTGTGTTGCTGTGCTGGAGCTGTGGGGTCTGTTTGTGTTTGTGAACAGAGCCCCAGGACCAGCTTGCTTAAGGGACTCTTGTCCAGGTTCATCTCTCTATAGGGGATGGCTTTGTTATGGAAGGTTTGGGATTCACTTCCTTTTAGGTGGATGTAGAATTTATCATCTCTTTTCTGGATTTTGATTAGCTGGTTATCGGCCTGCATTATTTTGTGTTTTACATTGTTTTTACAAAATTCTGCATTCAGAGTCTCAATTTGGTGTCACATTTTATCATTATTTTTTATTCTTGGTTGGTGACCAGACCCCAAACCATAAAGGGCAATGGGTTCTATAACTGATTCAAGTATTTTTAGCCAGATCCTAATTGGTTTGTCAAATGTTATGTTCTTTTGATGGCGTAGAAGGCGCTTCTTGCCTTGTCTCTCAGATCGTTCACAGCTTTGTGGAAGTTACCTGTGGTGCTGATGTTTAGGCCGAGGTATGTGTATAGTTTGTGTGCTCTAGGGCAACGGTGTCTAGATGGATTTTGTGTTTGCGGTCCTGACAACTGGACCTTTTTTGGAACAATATAATGTTTTCCTGAGATTTACTGTCAGGAACCAGGTCTGACAGAATCTGTGCAGAAGATCTAGGTGCTGCTGTAGGCCCTCCTTGGTTGGGGACAGAAGTACCAGGTCATCAGCTAACAGTAGACATTTGACTTCAGATTCTAGTAGGGTGAGGCTGGGTGCTGCAGACTGTTCTAGTGCCCTCGCCAATTCGTTGATATATATGTTTACGAGGGCGGGGCTTAAGCTGCATCCCTGTCTCACCCCATGGCCCTGTGGAAAGAAATGTGACAATTTTAACCCCACACTTGTTTGTTTACATGGAGGAAAAACATACACCATTATAAAATCCAACACTGCTTTCCATCAATTTGTATACCAGACTCTCATGCCAAATTGAGTCAAGTTTTTTTTAAATCAACAAAGCCTTTGTTTCGGGTTGTTTGTTTGTCACTTAGGGTGTGCATGGTGAATAAGTGGTCTGTCGTCCGGGTAATTTGGTAAAAAGCCAATTTGATATTTGCTCAGTACATTGTTTTCACTGAGTAAATGTACAAGTCTGCTATTAATGATAACTCTTTCTCCTTATACCACCCACCCCCTCTCTGTCTAGTTGTTGGAGACCCTCCTCCCTCTGTCTGATCTGAAAGCCCGTGTCAACATGGCGGTGGACCTCATCACCTCCAGCCATAAGAACGTCAGTAAAGACTCCCTGCGATTCGCCGCCGCCTCATTCTACTACAAACTCAAGGCTGCCGACGGTTACGTCCCGGCAACCAAATACCATGGCAACGTCACCCTGCTCCGCGCCAAGGCCAGCAGCGACTACGGAGACAACCTGGGGGCCGACTACAAACTGAACGAGGTGATTGCACTTGCAACGCGCGCGCACACACACACACACACACACACACACACACACACACACACACACACACACACACACTACTATAATAACTGGTTTTGTTTCTCCCCAGGTGTGTGATGGTAAGGTGTCGGTTCACGTCATCGAGGGAGACCACCGCAGCTTCCTGGAAGGAGAGGGGGTTGAGTCTATCAGGAGCATCATCCACAGCTCATTGGCCGAGCCACGCATCAGTGCCCGAGAGGGTTAGACTAGTCCCGCACATTCCCAGCCCTCTCCCCCAATAGCATCAACTTCTCCTATCATCAAATCTAAACCCCATTGATCAATACATATAATGGACGCAATCCCCCACCAATTAAAGCTCGTCTCGTTGCCACAGGGTATGTTCCCATGGGAACAAAACGTGCTGTATGTTATGCTACCAATAAGGTCCTCTCTTTTTTATTTATTTTTTATCCTGTCTCTTTATCATGTTTGGAACGGTAGAATAAATGTCCATACTGATAATCCTGCTACAACTGGAAACACGCTGGCTCAACCCAATAGCTAGCCTAGCATGTGAGCCTGGCTGTGTTGCCAACTGACTAGTGACTAGATAACCTAGCTGCTGTGTTATGATACTGCTAAACGGTGTGTCGTTACCTTGATGATAAAGCTGTGTGGGTCGACCCTTTTATCTACTCACGGTGTGTATGTGTTTGTGTGTGTATTTGCATGTTTTATCTTATGCCAAACCCTAGCAGTGCCCTAATGATGCAGACATAGGTCTGTTCCACCTGGACGTTTTCTCCTGTCTCTTTCACATGTCTAACACCTGTTCAAGCTCTGTACCTGTTACCAAGTGTTACGTTGACATTGATACATGGTTGTCTGTGTTTGGGTAGGTTTTATTCTGTTTGTTTTGCATCAGGGTTTGTTTACCAGATTTGGTCAGAAGTGAAGTTTTGATCCCTATTTTAGTAGATTTTGATGTGTTTTGTTGCCTTGCAGAGATGGTGACTGTTGTAGGATTGTTACACTGGTCTACTTAAGGTAGGTTCACACAGTGACGTGCATAAGACTCCTCAACTTGAGAACTAAAGGTGTTACTGTCGCTACAAGGAAATGGATCAAGTGTTTGACTGATGCCGTATTTGATCACGTTAATGACTTTATTACCTATTCAGCTGTTTCCTAGACTCCATGTCTTCCCAGTTAAGAACTGAACCTTTGGAAAACAACAGTATTCTTCTGGGTTGAGATGTGTCTGTGTGTGTTTTCTTTCCTGTGTGAGTACARCTTTTTAAGAGGACTGATTAGATATCTACAGTTCACGTTTCTATGATGTCGGGTTCTTTGACAGAAAAAAAGTCATTTAATTTGCTGCTGTTTAAAAATGTATGATGTTCTATGTGACTACAATGGATTACTAAATTAACATTGTTGTCTTTTCCTTAAATGGGAAGACATTTCCCAACATTCCTGAAATATTGTTACACAAGACTCATTTTAAATATTTGAATATTACTGCTGTCAACATGCAATGCTTTAAAACTCGTTGGCACTTATTTGAAAGGAATTTGAGCAATAGTCCAGTATTTGGGTAGTGCCATACAAATGATGTCCTGCTAAACCTATGGTCGTGTTCACTAGGGCACAACGTAGCAAAATGCTTTGCAACTGAAGATGAGCGTTCATTTTTGGTGCCCACTGAACGTGACCAGATTTGACTGTCTCACTGAAAGAGTAGTAGTTTGTCCAAGCTTCCATTTTGTTTGTAATGTGGAATCATTGATCTGAAGAACGGGCCTTGTTGAGGAGTAGGTAGAATTGACCCCTAACCACTAGTCCAGAAACAGATATTTTACTGTCCTCCCGTTAGGACTGTTGGGAGGGTAATCTGATCCTATTGTAGATCTGTGGTTACGAGGCAACTTTATACCTCTATCTGTTTTTGACTCCCATGATCTTTGCTGTCCCCTAAAGGTCCTCTAAGATCTTGGGTCCAATCCCAGAATGCAACAGACTGACCTGACTTCTGAGACTTCTAATCAGGTCTATGAAGAGTCGGGTGACTGTAATTTGAACCCTGTGATTGGCTGCAGTAAAAAGGAGGAGGAAATTGACGATGTGCTTCTCTAGTTGTATTTATTGTATTAGTCCAAATAAAGAGGTATCACTAACATCCTGCCTCACTGTCTGTTCTATGTCAACTTAACAAGGACATTAGAGTTTTCAGCAAGTAGTGTATTCAGCATACTCAACTGATTTGAGGTTGGCATGGAATATAATGAGAGAACTTGTTATGCACCAAATACTTATTAGGGGTTACTTTATTGCCCTGTGCAAGTGAACTGGGCAAGTTCAGGCTGATCTGTGGTTGCCCCATTAGGCAGGTAACATTTTTCACTGAAAACAACCAGCCTGCAGCCTAATCTTTCTGGTTCTTCCCAATTGTCAGTCTTTCACTTAAACAAGTCATGACGTTTGTGTGTAAACAGCTTTTTTCACAAGTGTCTATAATCTTCGGGCATTCATGACATACTCCTGGCCTTTCAGGATACATCCCCACACATTCCTTATGCAATCAGATGTCGTGTGTCTCTAAATGGGTGTTCTTCCTTTGCTGGTCATGTGTTTGTGTCATATAGAAGTTACCACTAAAAAGTCACACAGCATTTGGCTATGAGGGCCATCACACAGCATTTGGCTATGAGGGCCATCACACAGCATTTGGCTATGAGGGCCATCACACAGCAGTGCAGCATCGCTTGGCTATGAGGGCCATCACACAGCATTTGGCTATTCAGCACAGGCCTATGGATCCACACAGCATTTGGCTATGAGGGGCATCACACAAGCATTTGGCTATGAGGGCCATCACACAGCATTGGCTATGAGGGGCCATCACACAGCATTTGGCTATTGAGGGCCATTCACCACAGCATTTGGCGTATGAGGCCATCACACTGAGGGCCATACTTGGCTATGAGGGCCATCACACAGCATTTGGCTATGAGGGCCATACACAGCATTTGGCTATGAGGCCATCACACAGCATTTGGCTATGAGGGCCATCACACAGCATTTGGCTATGAGGCATCACACAGCATTTGGCTATGAGGGCCATCACACAGCATTTGGCTATGAGGGCCATCACACAGCATTTGGCTATGAGGCCATCACACAGCATTTGGCTATGAGGGCCTTCACCACAGCATTTGGCTATGAGGCCATCACACAGCATTTGGCTATGAGGGCCACACAGCATTTGGCTATGAGGGCCATCCACACAGCATTTGGCTAGAGGGCCATCACACAGCATTCGGCTATGAGGGCCATCACACAGCATTTGGCTATGAGGGCCATCACACACGATTTGGCTATGAGGGCCATCACACAGCATTCGGCTATGAGGCGGCATCACACATCATTTGGCTATGAGGGCCATCACATAGCATTTGGCTATGAGGGCCATCACACAGCATTCGGCTATGAGGGCCATCACACAGCATTTGGCTATGAGGGCCATCTGCTACTACGTTCACTACAGGTCTGCTTCTGCCTTTAAAGTTAGTATGGACACGTGGACAGAGAGGTGTTTTGTGTGCGTGTTCCTTTGAGGTTGAGTACAGATGATGTGAGAGTGATAAGATGTATGCACACATGACTGTTAGTCACGTTGGTTAAAAGCATCTGCTAAATGGAATATTATTATGTATTATAAGAAACAAGACCACTGGATTGGCCTTTCAGTCCAACAGGGGGCTATCTAGTGCTCAGACACAAGGGATGCATCCCAAATGAAACCCTATTCTCTACATAGTGCACTACATTGACCAGAGCAGGGAATAGGGTGTCATTTGGGACGAAGGTAGGGCTGGGACACTCATAGAGGAGCAACAGATTGTTTTTCAGAAAAGGACCACCCTGTGAGGCAGACTGATTAAACCACAGCCTTGGATGTTCAAAGGCTGTTCTGATACAGAGGGAGAGATATACATCTAAATGCATATACACTCACTGTCCTCTCTCTGTTGGTGTTCATCATCTGACTAAAGCCAATGAACTGCTGTCTATCTGTCCTATCCTGTGACAGGTGGAATTTAAAATGAGACGTGTGTTAATCACCTCAAATTTCTTTCCCTGGAAATCAGAGGTTGAGAAGAAAAGGTTTGCAGAGGAGCACAGTAATTATTTCTATCCACGGCCACAAAGTTGAAGTGAGGACAAGTTTACAACAGGCCTGCATGTTAGGATTGGTCTTCCTCAATGATGATAAATGATAGATATTGATATTATGATGCTATCTGTGCTGGCTAGATGGATGCCTGGTGGTCTAGGACTAGGTAATGATGTTATACTGAATGGTTATTAGAGACTACAGCAGCAGAAGTCATCTCACAGAGGATCAGTCACAGATCCATCTCATTTCATCTCAATTTCTGTAACACACTATCTAGTCTCTCACTCTCTCTCTCTCTCTCTCTCTCTCTCTCTCTCTCTCTCTCTCTCTCTCTGTCTCTAACCTCTTTGCCCTCTTCTTGCTTTCTCAACTTCTCTCAGTCACTCTTTCTTCCTCTCTTTCTTTCTCTCTCTCTCACTCTCTTTCCTGTGTCAATTCATCTCACTTATTAAATTTGAGATCTTCAGCACAGGTCAATGAGCTAATGAGTATCTGGGGTTGAACCAGAGCAGACTGTTGGATGGCAGGCTTGTTCTATTCTCTCATGAACACCCCCCCCCATGCATCAACATTCCTTTGTTTTGAAAGGGCATATGCACTGATTGAATAAACGTTGTTTCCACGTCAGTTCAATTAAATTACGTTGAACAACGTAGAATAGACGTCGACGTCTGTGCCCAGTGGGTAGGTTGGTCTGATTCTCTTAATGGAGATTCATTAACAAAGGTGATCTTCAACTAAGACCCTGGCCTTTCCCCAGGCTTGTGCTCAATTTACAATTTCAGAATTTATGCTCAGCAAAAATATAAAAGCAACATGTAAAGTGCTGGTCCCATGTTTCATGAGGTGTAATACTCACAAAAAAACGTATTTCTCTAAAATTTTGTGCACACATTTGTTTACATCCCTGGTGTCATTTCTCCTTTGTTAAGGAGAGGTGTGGCATGTCAGGAAGCTGATTAAACAGTATGATCATTATATAGGTGCACCTTGCGCTGGGGACAATAACAGGCCACTCTAAAATTAGCGGGTTTGTCACACAACACAATACCACAGATGTCTCACGTTTTGGAGTGTGCAATTGGCATGATGACTGCAAAAATGTCCACCAGAGCTGTTGCCAGACATTTGAATGTTAAGGATCTGACCCTTTTTTCAATTTTCACCTAAAATGACATAACCAAATCTAACTGCCTGTAGCTCAGGACCTGAAGCAAGGATCTTTTTTAAATGTTTCCTTTATTTAACTAGGCAAGTCAGTTAAGAACAAATTCATATTTTCAATGATGGCCTAGGAACAGTGGGTTAACTGCCTTGCTCAGGGGCAGAACAATATATTTTTACCTTGTCAGCTCAGGGATTTGATCTTGCAACCTTTCGGTTACTAGTCCAGTGCTCTAACCACTAGGGTACCTGCCGCCCCAGGTAGCCTATTCTTGATACCATTTGAAAAGGAAACACTTTAAAGTTTGTGGAAATGTGAAATTAATGTAGGAGAATATAACACATTAGATCTGGTAAAAGATAATACAAAGACAAAAACATGGGTTTTCATTTTTTTTRRCCTCCATCATCTTTGAAATGCAAGAGAAAGACCATTATATGGCTTAGGACTCTAGGCGCAATTTAGATTTTAGCCACTAGATGGCAGCAACGTTTTAGACTGATCCAATTAACCATTGCATTACTGTTCAAAATGTATCAAGTTTGCCCAAATGTGCTGAATTGGTCAATTGATACATTTTCAAGTACATAACTATAGAGAACATACAAAAATGACATGGTAATAAAAGATTATAGTTTACACACTCCCAGGAATGTCGTAAATGATGGATAATTAGCTTCCCTACAGAAAAGACACTAACCTTCAGGATCGAGGGAAAGATGAAGGAGCAAAGTACAGAGAGATCCTCATTGAAAACCTGCTTCAGAGCACTCAGGTCCTCAGACTGGGGCAAAGTTTCACCTTCCAACAGGACAACGATCCCAAGCACACAGCCAAGACAATGCAGGAGTGGCTTTGGAACAAGTTTCTGAATGTCCTTGAGTAGCCCAGCCAGAACCCGAACTTGAACCCGATCGAACATCTCTGGAGATACCTGAAAATTGCTGTGCAGCAACGTTGCCAATCCAACCTGACAGAGCTTAAGAGGATCTACAGAGAAGAATGGGAGAAACTCCCCAAATACAGGTGTGCCAAGCTTGTAGCGTCATACCCAAGAAGACTTGAGGCTGTAATCGCTGCCAAAGGTGCTTCAACAAAGTACTGAGTAAAGGGTCTGAATACATAGGTAAATGTGATATTTCAGTTTTTTATTTTTAATACATTTGCAAAAATGTCTAAAAACCTGTTTTTTGCTTTGTCGTAATGCGGTATTGTGTGTAGATTGATGAGGGGAAAAAACGATTTAATACATTTTAGAATAAGTCTGTAAGCTAACAAAATGTGGAAAAAGTCAAGGGGTCTGAATATTTTCCGAAGGCACTGTACCGTATGTGTCAAAGTAATGAGAAGTTCATGTTTTATGTCTCAGTTGAAAATCTTTGGATTGGTTTGTTAATTAAATTCTACTTCCCGTCATAGAGATATGATGCCTTTAAAAAAAAGGTAGGGACGTGGATCAAAAAAGCAGTCAGTACCTGGTGTGACCATCATTTGCATCATCTCCTTTGCATAGAGTTGATCAGATCATCATCTCCTTTGCATAGAGTTGATCAGATCATCATCTCCTTTGCATAGAGTTGATCAGATCATCATCTCCTTTGCATAGAGTTGATCAGATCATCATCTCCTTTGCATAGAGTTGATTGTGGCCTGTGGAATGTTGTTCAATGGCTGTGCGAAGTTGCTGGATATTGGCAGGAACTGGAACACGATGTCGTACATGTCGATCCAGAGCATCCCAAACGTGCTCAATGGGTGACATGTCTGGTGAGGATGCAGGACGTGGAAGAACTGGGACATTTTCAGCTTCCAGGAATAGTGTACAGATCCTTGCGACATGGTGCTGAGCATTGTCATGCTGAAACATGAGGTGATGGTGGCTGATGAATGGCCAGACAATGGGCCTCAGGATCTTGTTGCGGTATTGCTGTACATTAAAATTGCCATCAATTAAGTAGTTGAACATGTTATTACTCCAACCTCATGAAAGTGACAAACTGACACGTTTCTGTTTTCATAAAAAACAACATTATATCGAAGGAGTGCCTTTGATTTGATGGCCTGCACATGCACAGCTCGACTCAAGATGACCGTTAGACCCGGTGACGTGTTTTCTACACCTGAGTTTTGCTAGCCAATGTCAAATCAAATCAAAAGTATTTAAAAGCCCTTCTTACATCAGCTGATATATCAGTGCTGTACAGAAACCCAGCCTAAAACCCCAAACAGCAAGCAATGCAGGTGTAAAAGCATTGTGGCTAGGAGAAACTCCCTAGAAAGGCCAAAACCTAGGAAGAAACCTAGAGAGGAACCAGGCTATGAGGAGTGGCCAGTCCTCTTCTGGCTGTGCCGGGTGGAGATTATAACAGAACATGGCCAAGATGTTCAAATGTTCATAGATGCCCGGCAGGGTCAAATAATAATAATCACAGTGGTTGTCGAGGGTGCAACAGGTCAGCACCTCAGGAGTAAATGTCAGTTGGCTTTTCATAGCTGATCATTCAGAGTATCTCTAACGCTCCTGCTGTCTCTAGAGAGTTGAAAACAGCAGCTCTGGGACAGGTAGCACATCCGGTGAACAGGTTATATCTGTTCCATAGCCGCAGACGGAACAGTTGAAACTGGAGCAGCAGCACAGCCAGGTGGACTGGGGACAGCAAGGAGTCATCAGGCCAGGTTGTCCTGCGGCATGGTCCTATCTCCATGACATTGCCTACAAGTGTAATTGGGGATTTCTATTAGAGAAGCAGTTTTTGCCTATCTTCATACTGTTCTGGCTTTGCTATAATATCGTTGGAACAACCTACCATCTCATTACATGTTTGCAGTGAGAAGTGGAAGATGGTTCTCGTAAATAAAGTGCCTTTGGAAAGTATTCAGACCCCTTGACTTTTCCCCCKAAAAAATTACGATACAGCCTTATTCTAAAACGGATTAAATAAATAAAAATATTTAATATACATACAATACCCCATAATGACAAAGTGAAAACCGGTTTGTAGAAATCTTTGCAAAACAAAATCAACATCAAAAATAAATACCTTATTTACATAAGTATTCAGACCCTTTGCTTTGAGACTCGAAATTGAGCTCAGGTGCATCCTCTTTCCATTGATCATCCATGAGATAGTTCTACAACTTGATTGGAGTCCACTTGTGGTAAATTCAATTGATTGGACATGATTTGGAAAGGCACACCCCTGTCTATATACGGTCCCACAGTTGACAGTGCATGTCAGAGTAAAAACCAAGCCATGAGGTCAAAGGAATTTCCCATAGAGCTCCAAGACAAGATTGTGTCGAGGCACAGATCTGAGGAAGGGTACCAAAACCTTTCTGCAGCATTGAAGGTCCCCAAAAACACAGTAGCCTCCATCATTCATAATATCTCTACTATAAGCCGCCTCCAAAGTCGTTTTAGAGAATTCGGCAGTACGTCCAACCGGCCACACAACCACAGATCACGTGTTATGGTATTTAAGGCAAGGTTGTGGTTGTGCTTTTAGATTTTGAGAAAATTAACAACTGAGGAAAACATTTCCTCGGCCTGCCGGAGCTCACTTCTTTCAATGACTTCTCAATCTCCAACCCTGGCCTGGTCTGTATGTTCTGTTTCACAAGCGTTCCCGGAAGTCCCGCAATGTTGTGCCTCTGGGTTTAGAAACTTTGGGATTGTAGTCTGTTCCCTTCAACTCTGGAATGCTTGATGTAATGCATTCTGGTAAAATGTATTATTCTATTACTTAATAGCATGGGTAGGGTATTACAGACAACCCACAAAATGTTAGTACTACTTTCATTCTTAAAAACACATTTCAAGAGAATGAGTTTCAAAATTAAATGTTTCAGCCATTTTTCAACCATATGTTATACAGCAGGGATCATCAACTACATTCAGCTGCGGGACATTTTCTTCTTGAGCAGATGGTCGGCGCCAGCCCAGAGCTGGTGCTGGGTCTAGAGATGGACCCAGGTCAATGCTGGACTGGTCCTCGAGGACGGCAGTGGACACTGGGACCAGGAAGGTGGTCAAGTCTGGAGACATGTCAATAAGGAGAAACACAGGCTGTGTCGGTTAGGTAGCCAGCTCAGGCACCTGCTGTGGCTGCAGGCTTGGCTGGCCGTCTGCAGGCTGAGCAGGCTGGAATGCTGGCTGTTGCTGGTGTGGCTGCTGCTCTGTTGACGTCTCGGCCTGCCGGAGCTCTATCGGTCGCAGGGCAGGCTTGTCTGTTGGCAACGGCTTGTCTGTCTCAAGTGCTGCTCTTGGGGTGTGGAGTGGAGCTCTGCTGGCTGCTGGAATGGCTTGGGCCTTGGTAGCTGTTTCTGGACAGACTTGAGCACTGGCAGTCACTGGTCTGGCTGCACTGTTGTCGTCAGGTTGGCTGTGTCATGACTCTCCTGGGTGAGGATCCAAGGCTTCAGATCAGGTTGGCAAATGGCTGACATAACCCTTTCTCTCCCACAGGAGAGGAGAAGGGGGGGGGGGGGGGGTCTTGGCCAGTTTTATGACACCATCACACCCTGTCATAAATGAAGGGAGAGAGAACTCTCCCTCTGGCTCTCTCGTAGCAAGATTGGAATGGTTTTGTTACAGAGACATTTTGCCTCCCTAAAACTTTTTGTCCAAAAAGTGAATATGGGAACAATATTTATAAGATAGGAATGTTAAGAATGGTCTGTGGGGATCTAAAGAATAATTCTTCCGTATTGCTTTTCATTTTGTGATGTCATTAAGGAAACACATTCTAGCTGTAAAGTTTCAATCCAGTATGATGCTAATACAATATGAAGAACTAGGAAACTATTTTTGTTAAGATAGGAATGTGATTTTGGTTGTCTAATGAGATAATGGTTTTTCATGTCCTGGCACATTAACTAAGCCACGCCCCTAATGAGGTCAGAAGATTGTGTCAGTGTGATGGAACCGCCTTTCCGACTAGAGTGCTTTAAAGAACTCGCTAAGAATTAACATATCAGACCAGCAGATGAACAACGTGGTTGGAAACTCTGAAACGTGGAACCAACACGAGGTGAGAAGATAACCTCACCTACCAGACCAGCAGACGGACAGCGTGAGCTGAACATTACGAATGGTTGAAACTCTAAGACTCAACACGAGGTGAGAAGATAACCTCACCTATCAGACCAGAGAAGTGTGGAGCGTTGACCACACGTTGAAATGGTTAGAAACTCTGAATCTCTCAACACGAGTGAAGAAGATAAAGACTAGACCAGAACATTTGACAGTCTGAAGCTGTGCATGTCAGTCCACCAGGGACCTTTGTCTCGTGTAAGTGTGTATGTGTATTCTGTGTTATTATTTAGTTATTTAGTAAATAAAAAAATTTACTAAATTGTATAGTACTGAATAATCAGAAAAGGCAGGGGTTCTTGCGGATTCAAGAAGTCTGCGACATTCAGAATGAGACTGATATGAGGTAATGATTAATAAGTGACTGTTATCAATATATTACATATATTTATATATCTTTAGAGTTTAATTCGGGAGATGCTAACTCTTTAAACAACTTCTTCCGTGGTGCCCCAAATTCCTAATGAGTTAATTGTCACATAATTAATTTAATCGGGTAACAATTAAACATAGTTAGTTGATTCGATAAATAACAGTCATCACATTAATGCACATTAATGCAAGTCACGTCACGTCACAACAGTTGCCTGGGGAGCTTTGAACGACGTGGTTAAAACCTTTTAAGGATTATCCCCTTTTTAAAAATGTTGCCTAAAATGACATACCCAAATCTAACTGCCTGTAGCTCAGGCCCTGAAGCAAGGATATGCATATTATTGGTACCATTTGAAAGGAAACACATTGAAGTTTATGGAAATGTGAAAGGAATATAGTAGAATATAACACAATAGATCTAATAAAAGATAATACAAAGAAAAAAAAACATTATTTTGTATTTTTTGTACCATCATCTTTGAAATGCAAGAGAAAGGCCATAATGTATTATTCCAGCCCTAGTGCAATTTAGATTTTGGCCACTAGATGGCATCAGTATATGTGCAAAGTGTTAGACTGATCCAATGAACCATTGCATTTCTGTTCAAAATGTTGTATCACGARTGCACAAATGTGCCTAATTTGTTTATGAATAACTTTTCATGTTCAAAATTGTGCACACTCCTCAAACAATAGCATGGTATTATTTCACTGTAATAGCTACTGTAAACTGGACAGTGCAGTTAGATTAAGATTTCTCCCAATATCAGATATGTCCTGGGAAATTTTCTTGTTACTTACAACCTCATYCTAATCGCATTAGCCTACGTTAGCTCAACCGTCCTATGGAAGGGACACCGATCCCGAAGAAGTAGCTCTGGCGACTAGTCGGCCGGCCCGAGGACTGGCGATGGGAGCTCTGGAGGCCAGCTGCTGGGCAAGCTGGCTCACTGGAGGCTGCATTGCTGGCTGGAGAAGCTGGGGTCTGAGTGGATATCTGATGTTTCAAGGAGCTGGGGAGAGCACTGACTGGAGCACCTCCTGGGGCACTGGTGACCACTGGACATGCTGTTGTAAGGGTGATGGTTTAACTGGCTGTGTGGCGGTTGTATCTGCGGCTGTGGCACCCAAGCCATTTAAGGCTGCTGAACCGCCTGGTACATAGGATCCGGCTGGTCAATCCTGTGGTTCTCTGGGACGTGAAGTGCAYGCCAGGTGTTGGAGGTTGTGGAGTTGGTGAGTGCTGGACAGGAGAGGCAGCTGGGCCCGCTGTGCCTGCATAGTGCCATGTATTCCTCCTTTCGACACCTGAGTAGCTCCAAGCTCTGTTCCCTGACGGCAACAATGTGGCAGTATGGGGACATGGGGGGCCTCTCCATGGTCTCGATCTGCTGGACTTCCCAGTCCTTCCCTTTTAGCTGTTGTGTGCGCTTTGTCTGGGTCATGGCACTAACTGCATCCTGTCGCTGCTGGTCATAGTCCAGGACAATTGCACGTATCTCGAAGCTCGAAGGACCATGGAAAAAAGTGTCACCAAATGGTGGTGGTCTTGAAAGAGGTGCCGGTTTAAATTCTAGGTACAACTGGCCCAGCGTCCTGGTTAAAGGACGTAGAATGACCAGTAGGAGACAGAGATACAATTCAGGCTTTTAATAACACACTCAAGACAGACACACACAAAGCAAACAGGAAGGATTAATGGTGAAAGATAATAATGTAAGTGGTTTATGGTCAAAGACACACTTAACACTGATAAGGAAGTGAGGAGGCAGGATTGTCCAAATCGAATAAATAACATTTTATTTATCACATATCGTGAAATGCTTACTTACAAGCCCTTAACCAACAATGCAGTTTTACGAAAAATACGTGTTTAGTTAAAAATAGATAAGTAAAAAATAATAAATAAAAGTAACAAATAACCTAAGAGCAGCAGAAAAATAACAATAGCGAGGCTATATACAGGGGTTACTCGTACAGAGTCAATGTACAGAGTCACTGGTTAGTCGAGGTAATTGAGGTAATATGTACATGTAGGTAGAGTTAAGGTAACTATGCATAGATAATAAACAGAGAATAGCAGCAGCATAAAAGAGGGAGGGTAATGCAAATAGTCTGTGTAGCCGTTTGACTAGCTGTTCAGGAGTCATATGGCTTGGGGTAGAAGCTGTTGGGAAGCCTTTTGGAACTAGACTTGGCGCTCCGGTACCGCTTTCCGTGCGGTAGTAGAGAGAACAGTCTATGACTAGGGTGGCTGGAGTCTTTGACAATTTTTAGGGCCTTCCTCTGACACTGGCTGGTATAGAGGTCCTGGATGGCAGGAAGCTTGGCCCCAGTGATGTACTGGGCCGTACGCACTACCGTCTGTAGTGCCTTGCGGTCGGAGTGCCTTGCGGTTGCCATACCAGGCAGTGATGCAACCAGTCAGGATGCTCTCGATGGTGCAGCTGTAGGACTTTTTGAGGATCTGAGGACCCATGCCAAATCTTTTCTGCCCTTTGAGGGGGAATATTGTAGGTTTTGTCGTGCTCTCTTTATGACTGTCTTGGTGTGCTTGTACCATGATAGTTTGTTGGTGATGTGGACACCAAGGAACTTAAAATTCTCAACCTGCTCCACTACAGCCCCAACGATGATAATGGGGGCGTGCTCGGTCCTCCTTTTCCCGTCATCCACAATCATCTCCTGTGTCTTGATCACGTTGTGGGAGAGGTTGTTGTCCTGGCACCACATGGCTAGGTCTCTGACCTCCTCCCTATAGGCTGTCTCATCGTTGTCGGTGATCAGACCTACCACTGTTGTGTCATCAGCAAACTTAATGATGGTGTTGGAGTCGGAGGGGACTGAGCACGCACCACTGAGGGGCCCCCGTGTTGAGGATCAGCGTGGCTGTTGTAATGTTACCTACCCTTACCACCTGGGGGGCGGCCCGTCAGGAAGTCCAGGATCCAGTTGCAGAGGAAGGTGTTTAGTCCCAGGGTCCTTAGCTTAGTGTTGAGCTTTCAGGGCACTATGGTGTTGAACACTGAGCTGTTGTCAATGAATAGCATTCTCACATAGGTGTTAATTTTGTCCAGGTGTGAAAGGGCAGTGTGGAGTGCAATAGAGACTGAATCATCTGTGGATCTGTTGGGGCGGTATGCAAATTGGAGTGGGTCTAGGTTTTCTTGGGTAATGGTGTTGATGTGAGCCATGACCAGCCTTCAAAAGCACTTCATGGCTACAGGTGTGAGTGCTACAGGTCGGTAGTCATCTAGGCAGGTTACCTTAGTGTTCTTGGGAACAGGGACTATGGTGGTCTTCTTGAAACATGTTGGTATTACAGACTGAGACAGGGAGAGGTTGAAAATGTCAGTGAAGACACTTGCCAGTTGGTCAGCAAGTGCACGTCCTGTTAATCCATCTGGCCCTGCGGCCTTGTGAATGTTGACCTGTTTAAATGTGTTACTCACATTGGCTACAGAGAGCGTGATCACACAGTCTTCCAGAACAGCTGATGCTCTCATGCATGTTTCAGTGTTACTTGCCTGTAGCTTAGCATCTGCTTCATATGACCACTTTTTATTTACTGAGTCACTGGTGCTTCAAGCTTTAGTTTTTGCTTGTAATCAAGAATCAGGATGATAGAATTATGGTCAGATGTGCCAAATGGAAGGCGAGGGAGAGCTTTGTATGTGCCTCTGTGTGTGGAGTAAAGTAGTTTTTTCCTTCTGGTTGCACGTTTAACGTGCTGGTATAAATAGGTTAAAACGGATTTAAGTTTCCCTGCGTTAAAGTCCCCGGCCACTAGGWGCGTCGCCTCTGGATGAGCGTTTTCCTGTTTGCTTATGGCCGTATGCAAAAATCACTGAAGCTGGAGACTCTTATCTCCCTCACTAGCTCTACTTCATCACCATCCCTGATCCGGGAGCATCCTCATCAGTAAAAAGCTGACTAGCATAGCCTAGCATAGCGCCACAAGTAAATACTAGCATATAAATATCATGAAATCACAAGTCCAATACAGCAAATGAAAGATATACATCTTGTGAATCCAGCCGTCATTTCCGATTTTTAAAATGTTTTATAGCAAAAACACAATATGTATTTCTATTAGCTAACCACAATAGCAAAAGACTCAACCGCATATTTTCAKKAWWWTTTTACCGCATAGGTAGCTATCACAAAACCGACCAAATAGAGATATAATTAGTCACTAACCAAGAAACAACTTCATCAGATGACAGTCTTATAACATGTTATACAATAAATCTATGTTTTGTTCGAAAATGTGCATATTTGAGGTATAAATCATAGTTTTACATTGCAGCTACAATCACAAATAGCACCGAAGCAGCAAGAATAATTACAGAGAGCAACGTGAAATACCTAAATACTCATCATAAAACATTTATGAAAAATACATGGTGTACAGCAAATGAAAGATAAACATCTTGTGAATCCAGCCAATATTTCAGATTTTTTAAGTGTTTTACAGCGAAAACACAATATAGCATTATATTAGCTTACCACAATAGTCAAACACACAACCGCATTTATTCACCGCATAGATAGCATTCGCAAAAACCAGCAAAAGATATAAAATAATCACTAACCTTGACCAACTTCATCAGATGACAGTCTTATAACATCATGTTACACAATACACTTATGTTTTGTTCGAAAATGTGCATATTTTGAGCTGCAAACCGTGGTTATACGTTGTGAATATGTAGCATCGATTCACCAAATTATCCTGAGATATTTTGGACAGTCACCTAATCTGACCAAAGAACTCATCATAAACTTTACTAAAAAATACATGTTGGACAGCAAATGAAAGATACACTAGTTCTTAATGCAATCGCCGTGTTAGATTTAAAAAAAAAATAACTTTACCATAACAAACAGCTTACGTTATAGCGAGACAGCGCCCGCAAAAAAGAAGGAAAATAGGACTAAACATTTTCCACAGAAATACGAAATAACATCATAAATGGTTCTTACTTTTGCTGAGCTTCCATCAGAATCTTGTACAAGGAGTCCTTTGTCCAGAATAAATCGTTGTTTGGTTTTAGAATGTCCTCTTCTCCTGTCGAATTAGCAACCTTAGCTAGCCAAGTGGCGCGAAGATGTCCATCTTCACCTAACGCAGAGAACGGAAAACTTCAAAACTCCCGATAAACGTTGAATAATCTGATAAAACTATATTGAAAAACATACTTTACGATGATATTATCACATGTATCAAATAAAATCAAAGCCGGAGATATTAGCCGTCTATACCGAACGCTTTTCAGAAGCCAATGCTGATGTCCTTCCCGCGCCTTGGTAGACAAAGGAAATAGTGGTCACGTCATTCCAAGAGCTCTTGTTCGACCTCAGATCAAGCTAGACACCCCATTCCACCTCCCACTGCCTGTTGACATCTAGTGGAAGGCGTATGAAGTGCATGTATATCCATAGATTTCAAGCAATTGAATAGGAAGGCCCTGGAACAGAGCCTCGATTTCAGATTTRTCACTTCCTGTCAGGAAGTTTGCTGCAAAATGAGWTCTYTTTTACTCACAGATATAATTCAAACSGTTTTAGAAACMTGAGAGTGTTTTCTATCCAATAGTAATAKTAATATGCATATTGTACGATCTAGAATAGAGTACGAGGCAGTTTAATTTGGGCACGATTTTTTACAAAGTGAAAACAGCGCCCCCATATTGACAAGAATTAAGCACCAGCTGTCAGAGCAGCTCACAGATCACTGCACCTGTACATAGCCCATCTGTAAACAGCCCATCCCCATACTGTATTTATTTACTTATCTTGCTCCTTTGCACCCCAGTATCTCTACTTGCACATTCATCTTCTGCACATCTACCATTCCATTTAATTGCTATATTGTTATTACTTCGCCACCATGGCCTATTTTTTGCCTTACCTCCCTAATCTTACCTCATTTGCATTCACTGTATATAGATTTTTTCTTTCTACTGTATTATTGACTGTATGTTTATTCCATGGTAGCTCTGTGTTGTTGTATGTGTCGAACTGCTTTGCTTTATCTTGGCCAGGTCGCAGTTGTAAATGAGAACTTGTTCTCAACTAGCCTACCTGGTTAAATAAAGGTGAAATATATTTTTTTATAAACAATACAGCTCATTGAGTGCAGTCTTAGTGCCAGCATTGGTTAGTGGTGGTAAATAGACAGCTACGAAAATATAGATGAAAACTGTCTTGGTAAATTATGTGGTCTTCAGCTTATCATGAGATACTCTACCTCAGGCGACCAAAACCTTGAGACTTCCTTAGATATTGTGCACCAGCTGTTGTTTACAAATACACCTAGGCCGCCACCACTTGTCTTACCAGAGGCTACTGTTCTATCCTGCCGAAACAGTGTTTAACCCGCCAGCTGTATGTTCTTCATGTTGTTGTTCAACCACGACTCTGTGAAACATAAGATATTACAGTTGTTAATGTCCCATTGGTAGGATATACGTGCTTGTAGTTAGTATATTTTATTGTCCAATGATTGGCTAATTGGACCGATGGTAAAGTCAAATTACCCACTCGTCGCCGGATCCTTTCAAGGCACCCCGACTTTCGTCCTCGATATCTCTGTCTTTTTCTCCTGCGAATTACGGGGATGAGGGCCTTGTCGGGTGTCTGGAGTAAATCCCTCTCGTCTGACTCGTTCAAGAAAAAAACGTCTTTCAATACGAGGTGAGTAATCGCTGTCCTGATTTCTAGAAGCTCTTTTCGGTCATAAGAGAAGGTGGCAGAAACATTATGTACAAAATAAGTTACAAATAACGCAAAAAAACACACACAATAGCACAATTGGTTAGGAGAAGGTGAAACGGCAGACATACACCCCGGCGCCATTCTCCATTCCATGTGGACAGGGTCCAGATGTGACAAGAGTCTCTAGAGTTTGTCTCTATCTGCCCTCCTGGAAACAACTAAAGAGTTCAGGGGCAGACTGGGGTCTCCAACACGGTCATGTGATTCTGGTTACCGTTAGCAACAGAGTGTTCCAGGAGCAGAGGTGTGAAAGTTGAGGGGCAGAGTGTCTGTAAACAATGGAACACCCATCCTGCACTATCTCTGCTCTCTGCTCTCTGCAGGGTAATACAGTGTCATAAAGTTGTGTCTCTGAGAGAGGGTAAGAGAGGACACTGAGAAGTACTCATGGGCAACCCGAAGGGTTTTCTATAATATTTCTGTCCATCATTCTGTCTTCCTGGCAATATGGAGACATTACCTTCTGTAGACGTACCTTCAGGCTTTGTGACGCATGGATCAGTATCAAACCACTAAATAATGTAGCCATAATGATTACTCCCCTCTGCCTGTTCCTGTTCAGTCCTCAGTTAATAAAGACCTTGTGATGATGCAGACTTTGACTCTATACTTGCCTGACACCCTCAGAATTTCCTCTTAGCCTAATGGTTAAGATGTTGGTTTCTCCCATGGGAGGCTGGGATTCAGATCAGAACTGTGACATCTACTTAGGTCCTACAGTATAGATGTTTGCTTGACTCTCAGAGATTGTAAGTGTTGTGTGGGGTGAGGGGGATTCATTTTTTTATACAGGTCTGATACTGGTCTGGTACTGATCTAATACTGGGCTGGTACTGGTACTGGTCTGATACTGGTCTGGTACTGGTCTGATACTGGTGTAGTACTGGTCTGCTACTGGTGTAGTACTGGTCTGCTACTGGTCTGATACTGGTCTAGTACTGGTCTGGTACTGGTCTGATACTGGTCTGGTACTGATCTGATACTGGTCTGGTACTGGTGTAGTACTGGTCTGATACCGGTCTGATACTGGTCTGGTGCTGGTCTGATACTGGTGTAGTACTGGTCTGATACTGGTCTGATATTGGTGTAGTACTGGTCTGATAAAGGTCTGATACTGGTGTAATACTGGTCTGATACTGGTGTAGTACTGGTATGATACTGGTGTAATACTGGTCTGATAATGGTGTAATACTGGTCTCATACTGGTGTAGTACTGGTCTGATACTGGTGTAGTACTGGTCTGATACTGGTCTGATACTGGTGTAGTACTTGTCTGATAAAGGTCTGATACTGGTGTAATACTGGTCTGATACTGGTCTAATACTGGTCTGATAATGGTGTAATACTGGTCTCATACTGTAACGGCTTTCTTCCGTTGATGAAGGAGAGGACCAAAATGCAGCGCGGCTAGTGTTCAACATGTTTAATAACAAAGAGACGATAACTGTGAACACTATACAAAATACAAAAATATAAATGTGAAAACTGAGACAGTCCTATCTGGTGCAGAACACAAAGACAGAAGACAATCACCACACAACAAACAGTGAAAACAACCTACCTTAATATGGTTACCAATCAGAGACAACGTAAAACACCTGCCTCTGATTGAGAACCATATCAGGCCAATAAGATGCACCTAAACCAATGAAACACAAAACATAAATATACCACCCAGCTCACGTCCTGACCAACTAAACAAAGACTAAACAAAGGAAATAAGGTCAGGAACGTGACAGTACCCCCCCCCAGGGTGCGGACTCCGGCCGCAAACTGAACCTATAGGGGAGGGTCTGGGTGGGCATCTGTCCACGGTGGCGGCTCTGGCTGGACGTGGCCCCCACCTATTGACGTGGCCCCACCATAGTTAATCCCCGCTTCCGTGGCCTCCTCCTATTGACGACCACCAAAATAACCCACTTACTGATGGGCGCCTCTGGACAGAAGGGCAGCTCCGGACTGAGGGGCAGCTCCGGACTGAGGGGCAGCTCTGGACTGAGGAGCAATTCCGGCATCGCCGGCGTGACAGGCAGCTCTGGCAGCTCCTGGCTGACTGACGACTCTGGCAGTCCTGGCTGACTGACAACTCTGGCAGGTCTGGCTGGACTGACTGACGACTCTGGCAGGTCCTGGCTGACTGACGACTCTGGCAGGTCCTGGCTGACTGACGACTCTGGCAGGTCCTGGCTGCGGTGCACCTCTGGCAGCTCCAGTCTGGCGGGCGGCTCTGGCAGCTCCTGTCTGGCGGGCGGCTCTGGCAGCTCCTGTCTGTGGGCGGCTCTTGCAGCTCCTGACTGCGGGCGGCTCTGGCACTCCTGACTGCGGCGGCTCTGCGGCTCCTGACTGACGGACGGCTCTAGCGCTCCTGACTGCGGACGGCTCTAGCGGCTCCTGACTGAAGGACGGCTTTGAAGGCTCAGGACAGACGGGCGCTTTGAAGGCTCAGGACAGACGGGCAGCTCAGATGCGCTGGCAGACGGGCAGCTCAGACGGCGCTGGGCAGACTGGCAGCGCAGGCGGCACTGGGCAGACGGACAGCTCAAACGGCGCTGGGCAGACGGCAGTGCAGGCGTCCGGGCAGAAGGCAGCGCAGCGACGCTGGGCAGACAGGCAGCGCAGGTGGCGCTGGGCAGACAGCAGACTCTGGCCTCTGGAGACGCACAGGAGGCTTGGTGCGTGGTGCCGGAACTGGGGTACCGAGCTGGAGACACGCACCACAGGGCGAGTGCGTGGAGCAGCAACAGGGCGTACAGGGCTCTGGAGACGCACAGGAGGCTTAGTGCGTGGTGCCGGAACTGGTGGTACCGGGCTGGAGACACGCACCACAGGGCTAGTGCGTGGAGGAGGAACAGGGCTCTGAAGACGCACTGGAAGCCTGGTGCGTGGTGTTGGCACTGGTGGTACTGGGCTGGGGCGAGGAGGTGGCACCGGATATACCGACCGTGAAGGCGTACTGGAGCTCTTAAGCACCAAGCCTGCCCAACCTTACCTGGTTGAATGCTCCCCGTAGCCACCAGTGCGGCGAGGTGGAATAGCCCGCACTGGGCTGTGCTGGCGAACCGGGGACACCATGCGTAAGGCTGGTGCCATGTACACCGGCCCGAGGAGACGCACTGGAGACCAGATGCGTTGAGCCGGCTTCATGGCACCTGGCTCGATGCCCACTCTAGCCCGGCCGATACGTGGAGCTGGGATGTACCACACCGGGCTAAGCACACGTACAGGAGACACCGTGCGCTTTTCCGCATAACACGGTGTCTGTCCGTACTCTCGCGCTCCACGGTAAACACGGAAGTTGGCGCAGGTCTCCTACCTGACTTCGCCACACTCCCCTTTAGCCCCACCAATACATTTTTGGGGCTGACTCTCAGGCTTCCAGCCTCGCTTCCGTGCTGCCTCCTCATACCACCGCCTCTCGGCTTTAGCTGCCTCCAGCTCTTCACGAGGGCGGCGATACTCTCCAGCTTAACCCAGGGTCCCTTACCGTCCAGAATTTCCTCCCATGTCCAGAAGTCCTGAGTATGCTGCTGCTGCTGTCGCTGCTGCCCGTTACCACGCTGCTTGGTCCGGGTTTGGTGGGTGATTCTGTAACGGCTTTCTTCCGTTGATGAAGGAGAGGACCAAAATGCAGCGCGGCTAGTGTTCAACATGTTTAATAACAAAGAGACGATAACGTGAACACTATACAAAATACAAAATAATAAATGTGAAAACCGAGACAGTCCTATCTGGTGCAGAACACAAAGACAGAAGACAATCACCCACAAACAAACAGTGAAAACAGCCTACCTTAATATGGTTACCAATCAGAGACAACGTAAAACACCTGCCTCTGATTGAGAACCATATTAGGCCAATAAGACACACCTAAACCAATTGAAACACAAAACATAGAATATACCCACCCAGCTCACGTCCTGACCAACTAAACAAAGACTAAACAAAGGAAATAAGGTCAGGAACGTGACACATACTGGTGTAGTACTGGTCTGATACTGGTGTAATAGTGGTCTGATGCTGGTGTGGTAGTGGTCTGATACTGGTCTAATATTGGTGTAGTACTGGTCTGATACTGGTGTGGTAGTGGCCTGATACTGGTCTAATACTGGTGTAGTACTGGTCTTATACTGGTCTGATACTGGTCTGATACTGGTGCAATACTGGTATGATACTGGTGTAATACTGGTGTAGTACTGGTCTGATACTGGTGTAATACTGGTCTGATATTCTTTTTTGTATAATTTGTACAGTTCATCTTTGAACAGTTTATCTTTGCAAAACCAGAATTGATAAAAAATTGAATCGGGTGACTGGTGAGAGCACTAGCAGTATGATGAAGGAATTTGAGATGTGCTTCGATGGTTTGAAGAACCTTCGGCCCCTCTTACAGTGGCGGATCTAATGTAAAAGTCATCAAATATTGTTGGGTAAACATATTTACCAAATCAGTAAGGTATACTGTACTCACCCAGCCATTATCATCTGAAATTAGATATCAATATGCTCATGTGTTTCTTTCCTCCTTTGTTATTCCCCTGACACAGGAGAGTGAACAGGAGAGTACACAGGAGAGCATGTGTGGATTATCTTGATGGCATTGCTGAGTCAGTACCTGTGTCCTTGCTCCTCGCACTAACATCCAACAAGGATTTCAACCTTGCAAGGAAATCCCTGTTTCCAATCCCTCTCATCCCCAATCAGTCTACTACTCCAACCTCATCAATAAAAGCCAAGGCAACCTTAGAGCCCTTTTCTAGACCATCAACAGACTACTCCGGCCCCTGGATTCCTCCCCCTCATTGGCTCTCTTCTATTAGTAGTATTATTATGTCTGTCTGTCTGTCTGTCTGTCTGTCTGTCTGTCTGTCTGTCTGTCTGTCTGTCTGTCTGTCTGTCTGTCTGTCTGTCTGTCTGTCTGTCTGTCTGTCTGTCTGTCTGTCTGTCTGTCTGTCTGTTCTTGTCTGTCTGTCTGTCTGTCTGTGCTGTCTGTTGTCCTGTCTGTCTGTGTCTGTCTGTCTGTCTGTCTGTCTGTCTGTCTGTCTGTCTGTCTCTGTCTGTCTGTCTGTCTGTTGTCTGTCTATGTCTCGTCTGTCTGTCTGTCTGTCTGTCTGTCTGCTGTTGTCTGTCTGTCTGTCTGTCTGTCTGCTTTCTGTCTTGTCTGTCTGTCTCTGTCTGTCTGTCTGTCTGTCTGTCTGTCTGTTCTGCTCTGCTCTCTCTCTCTCTCTCTCTCTCTCTCTCTCTCTCTCTCTCTCTCTCTCTCTCTCTCTCTCTCTCTCTCTCTCTCCTCTCTCTCTCTCTCTCTCTCTCTCTCTCTCTCTCTCTCTCTCTCTCTCTCTCTCTCTCTCTCTCTCTCTCTCTCTCTCTCTCTCTCTCTCTCTCTCTCTCTCTCTCTCTCTCTCTTTCCTCTCTCTCTCTCTCTCTCTCTCTCTCTCTTCTCTCTCTCTCGCTCTCTCGCTCTCTCGCTCTCTCGCTCTCTCTCTCTCTCTCTCTCTCCTCTCTCTCTCTTCTTCTCTCTCTCGTCTAGCTTCTCGTCTCCACCTTCAAGTGTATCTGTTTCTCCAACCACTAATTCCTCGTCCCTCCCTTCCCCTCCTATCCTGTCTTTCATCCTCTCACTCTCCTTCCACAATCCTCTGTCCCTTCATCAGCTTCTCTCATTCCTTCCATCTATCCTTGTTGTCACAGTCATGGCTTAAGGGCTCTGTGGTAATATCTTCCTCCATGCCAATACACAGGTTGTCCTCTATAGTCACAAAGCCTTGGATTTAATAAGAGCCACATCTCAGAGGACGGCGAGAGAGAAATTACTTTTCCCCTTAAGTGGAAATGAAGCGCCAGTCAACTCCTCAGAGCCTCGTCCTTTCTCCTGAAAAACGACCCTTCTCTTCGTCCTCCTTCCTTCCTCAATTCCTCCCTTCCCTCCCTCTCCTCCCTGAAGACAGGTTTCCATCTGTGAGTGGTAAATTACCCCTCCAAGTGGCTGTGTCGAGACAGTGGAAAATGAATTAAGGTTGGTCTGCATCCATGGTGTGATTCTAACTCATCTGCTCCTGTCAGAGTGGAAGTCTCTCTAAATCTGAGAGTACTGGTTCAGGGTTCTGGGCCAATGGGGCAACAGACTGGCGTCACGGGAAGAGTGGGATGGGATGGAGTTTGGGGGTTTGAGAGGGGCATCACTCAACACTGGTAGAGTGTGTGTGTAGGGGAGTCTTGTGTGTGTGTTTGTGTGAGAGCTAAAGTGAGTGAGAGAAAGAGAGCACAGAGAGTGAGAGAAACTTTCACTTGAGTCAGTGTGTCTGTGTATCTTCAGGAAGTAGAGGTACAGCATAAGCCCCAATGTGCTGTCATTACTCAAAACTTTGAAGGAAACCTGTTGCACTTAATATGTCCGAGTACAGTTACTAAAGTGATGTTGTAGTCATTACTCAAACCAATAGAGTCACTGTGACCCTGTAGGGGGTCCAAGTTTGAGTTGTATCAGCTTGAACATTTTTAGAAGCCTCGCCTCCAATACAATTTCCCAGTGTGCCTTGCCTTTTCGAGTGAATTGTAGAATTCATTCATTCCAGTCCTGTGGCCTTCACCAAGTGAGTTCCTAGGTAAATATTATAATTAGAATTTTTATGACAATACATTACATACCTAATGAGACCTTATTTTGAGGCCTAGCTTTACCCTAACACAGTGGCCTGAAACTCATGGTGAGGGTTGCAAAATTCCAGTAAGTTTTCCAGAAATCTTCCGACCTAAATTTCTGGAAAAGCTGGGATTTTTTACCAGAATTTTGCAACCCTACCTGCAAGTCACATTATGCTGGCTTGCAAAGTGATGTGTAATGCCTATGGGAAGCCAGCGTTAGAATATCCAACAGTTGGAATTTTTATTCACCCACAACCTGTATTCATAATGACTGTTAGGGTTAGGAACATTGTCAGAATAGGAATGTTGTCAGGAGACTACCTAGCCATTTAAACTGGAACAACCATTTCAGTAACGGGCAAAAAAATATCTGGATTAGTTTAGAAAAATGCGTATTATTTATCTTTGTGTAGCATAAGATGAATCAATTAATCAATCAATGTACATGAAAAAACACAGATATTAAAAACTATTCCAAAAAATATACTTTTAGTAAAGCATGCTGGGTAAAAAGTTAATTTGTTATTATACTTAAAATAATGTAGTTGGTGTGACTTCTCATTTAGTTTTGTGTCAGAACCACATAAACATTTTAAGTAATAATGGCTTTTCATTGACTTTGATTGTCAAACCCTGATCTGTTTCACCTGTCTTTGTACTTGTCTGCACCCCCTCCAGGTGTTGTCCATCTTCCCCATTATCCCCAGTGTACTTATACCTGTGGTCTCTGTTTGTCTGTTGCCAGTTCGTTTTGTTTTGTCAAGCCTACCAGCAGATTTTCCCATGCTCCTGGCTGTCTCTAGTTCCTGTATTCTTTTATAGCTTTCCCGGTTTTGACCATTCTGCCTGTCCTGACCCTGAGCCGGCCTGTTGTTCTGTACCTTTCAGATTCTGCTCTGGACTACTGACCTCTGCGTGCCCTTGACCTGTCATTTGCCTGCCGCCCTGTTTAAGTAATAAATGTTTGTTACTTTGAAACTGTCTGCTTCTGGGTCTTCTCCTGAGCCTTGACATTGAGTTCAACTTATTAGAAGTATTTGAGTAAAAAATGCCTTGGGGTTTACAGTTTACCAGTAAAGATTTATGAAGTAGGAAATGAAGATACCACACTTCCTGGAATATGTTGGATTCCCAGTAATCCCTAGCCTGTCCCTGGTCTACCTTCTGACAGTTAATAATGTGTGCTGAAGTTGCCTCTGTAGATACACACCTGTTTCTCTTCAAATCCCTTAAGTTTGTTGAAATTTAGAACAAATCCTGCAGGGGAGACAAATGCAGAAGCACTTATTAAAGTTCTTGTGGATGCTTATTTTTTAGTGTCACTGAAGCCCTGTTTATACCTGGTTCTAACATGTGGCCTTCGTCCTGATCTTGTCCACATGCTGATTGTGCCTAGATTTTTAGACAACTGTAGATGATTAAAATACGCATRGTGATCTGATTGTGATTGTGACACTTATAAGTGTAAACAGACAACATCAGGTCAAGATCAGGACAAGTTCAGGACGAAGGACGCGTGTAAACGGCAGGTATAAACAGGGCTAGAGAGACACTCAAGGGAAACCTGTATTTTCTCTAATAGTGGCAGAAGACTACTTATAGTTATTTCTGCTGGCCATGATGCACGGTTCCAATTTCATATGATGACCCTTGTATTATAACAAGGTCAACATCACACCTTTTGTGTGCAATAAGGGAGAAGCTGGGCAGATCGACACATACACACACACCTACATGCGCCACGCACACACACACACCAGGCACGTCCACAGATAGGATTCTACCTGTGCTGAGCACATGCCCCTTTGTGCTCTCGCTAGCCAAGTGAAGTGTCATTTTGGGTGGTATATAACAGAAAAATTGTTTTGTTGTTCTGAACGCCCGGTATCCAAACATGCATGGCTTGAGAGGCTTGAGATGCAGTCACCGGTAGAGTGTGTGTAGCTAGCTACCTAGTTTAAATATCAACAGTACCACAGCTGCATAACATTTTATTAACCCTTGATAACACTTGATTTACATCATCATAGAGCTGCTGCTTCAAGGAGCGGGACTCTAACCCAGAAGCTTATAAGAAATCCCGCTATGCCCTCCCACGAACCATCAAACAGGCAAAGCGTCAATACAAGGCCAAGATCGAAGTGTATACACCGCCTGTGGCAGGGTTTGCAAACCATTACAGACTACAAAGGGAAGCACAGCCGCAAGCTGCCCAGTGACATAAGCCAACCAGATGAGCTAAATCACTTCTATGCTCGTTTTGAGGCAAGTAACACTGAAACATAAATGAGAGCATCAGCTGTTCCGGACGACTGTGTGATCACGCTCTCTGTAGCCGATGTGAGTAAGACCTTTAAACAGGTCAACATTCAGATGGATTACCAGGGTGTGTACTCCGAGCATAAGCTGACAAACTGGCAAGTGTTTTCACTGACATTTTCAACCTCTCCCTGTCTGAGTCTGTAATACCAACATGTTTCAAGCAGACCACCATAGTCCCTGTGCCCAAGAACACTAAGGCAATCTGCCTAAATGACTACTGACCTGTAGCACTCACGTCTGTAGCCATGAAGTGCTTTGAAGGCTGGTCATGGCTCACATCAACACCATTATCCCGGAAAACCTAGACTCACTCCAATTTGGATACCGCCCCAACAGATCCACAGATGATGCAATCTCTATTGCACTCCACACTGCCCTTTCCCACCTGGACAAAAGGAACACCTATGTGAGAATGCTATTCATTGACTACAGCTCAGCGTTCAACACCATAGTACCCTCAAAGCTCATCACTAAGTTAAGGGCCCTGGGACTAAACACCTCCCTCTGCAACTGGATCCTGGACTTCCTGACGGGTCGCCCCCAGGTGGTAAGGGTAGGTAACAATACATCCCCACGCTGATCCTCAACACGGGGGCCCCTCAGGGGTGCGTGCTCAGTCACCTCCTGTACTACCTGTTCACTCATGACTGCATGGCCAGGCACGACTCCAACACCATCATTAAGTTTGCCGATGACACAACAGTGGTAGGCCTGATCAACGACGAGACAGCCTATAGGGAGGAGGTCAGAGACCTGGCCATGCGGGGCCAGGACAATAACCTCTCCCTCAGTGTGATCAAGACCAAGGAGATGATTGTGTACTGCAGGAAAAGGAGGACCGAGCACGCCCCCATTATCATCGTTGGGGCTGTAGTGGAGCAGGTCGAGAGTTTCAAGTTCCTTGGTGTCCGCATCACCAACAAACTAACATGGTCCAAGGGTACTGGTACAGAGTCAATGTTCGGGGGCACCGGTTAGTTGAGGTAATTCAGGTAATATGTACATGTAGTAAGAGTTATTAAAGTGACTATGCATAGATAATTAACAGAGAGTTGTAGCAGCGTAYYATYGGGGGGGGGGGGGGGGGGGSCAATGAAATAGTCTGGGTAGCCATTTGATTAGATGTTCAGGAGTCTTATGGCTTGGGGATAGAAGCTGTTTAGAAGCCTGGACCTAGACTTGGCGCTCCGGTACCTCTTGCCATGCGGTAGCAGAGAGAATAGTCTATGACTAGGGTGGCTGGAGCCTTTGACAATTTTTAGGGCCTTCCTCTGACAACGCCTGGTATAGAGGTCTTGGATGGCAGGAAGCTTAGCCCCAGTGATGAGGGGGAATAGGTTTTGTCATGCTCTCTTCACGACTGTCTTGGTGTGCCCTGTATATAGCGTCGCTATTGTTATTTTACTGCTGCTCTTTAATTATTTGTTACATTTATTTTTTTATTTTTTTATTTTATTTTTTTATTCTTAAAACTGCATTGTTGGTTAAGGGCTTGTAAGTAGGCATTTCACTGTAAGGTCTACACCTGTTGAATTCGGCGCATGTGACAAATACAATTTGATTTGATCATCAATATTCTGTCTGGTTGGCTGTTTCAGAGAGAGGCAGAAAGACATGGTGAGGAGTGGCTGCATCAACGACCCTCCACTCAACTCCATCAGCCGAGAGTAGCACATGTGTGTCAGGGCAGCAGCAACACATATACTAACATATCCACACATGCCACTAGCCAGCCAGTCATATATCATGGGTTATTAATATTATATTAAGAACTTATTATTTAAGAACTTATTAAGAGCTTCGAAGATAAACCACAATCAGTAAAACATTTTTTACATCAATCATCAACGGTCAGCTGATAGCCCACCCTCTTTTCCAGATGTCAATCATTCTGATGTCAATCAGGTCTTTAGGAGGAACTGTAGCTTAACTAGCTTGCTTACAATTTGTGATGTGTGTGTTGTTGCAGAAAGTACTTTTTTTAAGCAGGGGGGTTCATTTTGATCACCTGCCCCCTGAAAGGTCTGTGCATGGCCCTGACACACACACACACGCACGCACGCACGCACGCACGCACGCACGCACGCACGCACGCACGCACGCACGCACGCACGCACACACACACACACACACACACACACACACACACACACACACACACACACACACACACACACACACACACACACACACGCACATAACCATTCATTTCATTGTTATTCACATATTTCATGAACTCGCTGATTTCTTTGAGCATATGTAGGTGAGGAGTTTTCTGGAGAGCTCTCCTGAACCTGATTCATTCTGATTCTGCCTTTCTCCACTTCTCCATCTACTTACTCCTTYCAGGAGATGAGACCCAGGAGTGGCTGTGCCTGTGTGTTAACACAGTGATTTCTGTAGTAGAGTCATCATGTTGACTTGGGATGAATTTCTGGCTCCTCAAGTTTTGAGGTTGTAGCCCAAGCCAACATCTGTGACGTCTGTGTTATTTCACTCATTTCAGTATTCATGGCTTAGTTGTTATTGTGTTGTTGGTTTAATGTATTATTTTAGTCTAAAAAGACAAATGTCTTGTGTCATTGTTAGAAATTGCTTAGATCCACTCGAGCAGGGGTATTCAACTCTTACCCTACGATGTCCGGAGCCTGCTGGTTTTCTGTTCTACCTGATAATTAATGGCACCCACCTGGTGTCCCAGGTCTAACTCAGTCCCTGGTTAGAGGAGAACAATAAAAAAAGCAGTGGAACTGGCTTCGAGGTCCAGAGTTGAGTTTGAGGGTACTAGAGCATTACAAGTGTGTGGGTTGCTGTGTAGCCTGAATATCTTTCCCTCAGTTTCCCTGTATTCAAAAACGTACAATGACAACAATGTTCTTTCTGTCTCGGCTTTTCTCTCTCTTTCCACCTCCTCATCCTCACTCCATACTTGTCATTGTGTTAACCATGAGCACCTAGCAGTAGGTACATTACATGAGATGTTTCTGTTTCCTCTCTCTCTCTCACCTCCCTCTCTACAGTGTAAGTCATTATCACCTGGGCTGTATGTACACTCTAACAGAAAATGATCATTTATATGGTAATTCTGGGTATGCCCATCAATGTAAAAATGTATAGGGGACAGATTGGAGTGGCAGCAAGTCTTGAACCTTTACTACTTGAGCATTTTGCCATGTGTTGTGGAAATTCAGTACTGAGAGATATTTGGTCATTTCTTCAAGCAATCATCTTTATTTAATATCGATTAATTATTGCAATAATGAGGCTGGTCGATCCCCCACCCTTGTGTTGGACCGAGTAACCTAACCTTTACACAAATGCAGAGTACTATATATACAGTGGGGCAAAAAAGTATTTAGTCAGCCACCAATTGTGCAAGTTCTCCCACTTCAAAAGATGAGAGAGGCCTGTAATTTTCATCATAGGTACACTTCAACATGACAGACAAAATGAGAAAAATAAATCCAGTATTTGGTCAATAACAAAAGTTTATCTCAATACTTTGTTATATACCCTTTGTTGGCAATGACAGAGGTCAAACGTTTTCTGTAAGTCTTCACAAGGTTTTCACACACTGTTGCTGGTATTTTGGCCCATTCCTCCATGCAGATCTCCTCTAGAGCAGTGATGTTTTGGGGCTGTTGCTGGGCAACACGGACTTTCAACTCCCTCCAAAGATTTTCTATGGGGTTGAGATCTGGAGACTGGCTAGGCCACTCCAGGACCTTGAAATGCTTCTTACGAGCCACTCCTTCGTTGCCCGGGCGGTGTGTTTGGATCATTGTCATGCTGAAAGACCAGCCACGTTTCATCTTCAATGCCCTTGCTGATGGTAGGCTTTGTTACTTTGGTCCCAGCTCTCTGCAGGTCATTCACTAGGTCCCCCCGTGTGGTTCTGGATTTTTGCTCCCCATTCTTGTGATCATTTTGACCCCACAGGGTGAGATCTTGCGTGGAGCCCCAGATCGAGGGAGATTATCAGTGGTCTTGTATGTCTTCCATTCCTAATAATTGCTCCCACAGTTGATTTCTTCAAACCAAGCTGCTTACCTATTGCAGATTCAGCTTCCCAGCCTGGTGCAGGTCTACAATTTTGTTTCTGGTGTCCTTTGACAGCTCTTTTGGTCTTGGCCATAGTGGAGTTTGGAGTGTGACTGTTTGAGGTTGTGGACAGGTGTCTTTTATACTGATAAACAAGTTCAAACAGGTGCCATTAATACAGGTAACGAGTGGAGGACAGAGGAGCCTCTTAAAGAAGAAGTTACAAGGTCTGTGAGAGCCAGAAATCTTGCTTGTTTGTAGGTGACCAAATACTTATTTTCCACCATAATTTGCAAATAAATTGATAAAAAATCATACAATGTGATTTTCTGGATTTCTTTCCCTCATTTTGTCTGTCATAGTTGAAGTGTACCTATGATGAAAATTACAGGCCTCTCTCATCTTTTTAAGTGGGAGAACTTGCACAATTGGTGGCTGACTAAATACTTTTTTGCCCCACTGTAGCTGACACTAACAACGCTCAGTCATGGTTGGTTCAACCCCCCTCATGCAGACCAAAGTGCATCATAAGCCACTCTGGGTTCGTCCTGTCGTTAACTGCATGTGGGTTGTTGTCTTAACCCCACCCTGACTTAGTTTCCCAGATGCAAGGATGGTCAAACCATCTCTGTTGACCATACGCCCAGATGAGCTGCAGGGAACTAGAGTGGAGACCATAAAAACACAGGATTTGTTCCTTCTGTAGCAATCTATTGGTCTCTATTGTCTAACCATTCGTGACGTCCAGATCACACCGTCCATCTCCTTGGTTTGTAGAGATTGTAATTCCAACCATTTCAACATGTACAGTGCCTTGCAAAAGTATTCAGTGAATAGTTATGCATGCTCAAGTTTTCAGTTTGTCTTATTTCTTGTTTGTTTCACAATAAATAATATTTTGCATCTTCAAAGTGGTTGGCATGTTGTGTAAATCAAATGATACAAACAGCCCAAAAATCTATTTTAATTCCAGGTTGTAAGGCAACAAAATAGGAAAAATGCCAAGGGGGTGAATACTTTCGCAAGCCACTGTAGTTATCACACCTTAATCATCTAATTGGACTGTATTCTATATACATCCAAGGTCTTGGCAAAATTACCCTATCATGCCATTGCCTAATGTCACATCTAGGACGTTCCTAATTCACTGTGTGTCGCTTAGGGCACTATCCTAAGTTGATAACTAGTGAGTACTGTAGCTGTAGAGTCAAAGGCCTCAGAGTAAATGTTCAACTTTACTAAGGCTGGTATTTTGTTCGGACCCTGAAGTGATCCAGCCATAAATCCTCATTAAATGTTCCATTGTACATGTGTGTTTGTGCTTACACAAGCGCACATACCAAGGGAAAGAAACCAAGTATCTGTGTAGGCTACAACCTGTTCAGAATGAGTCTGATGTCATCAGATAATTTCCAGGTCAATGCCTGGAGGTCAGTAAGAATTGATGTCGACCCTCAAGACATGTTAAGGGGACCTGTAGTAGTTTTACTACGTGTCAATGTGTCTTACACCATTTTATTGGTGATAGGTATGAAGGTGTCTATTTCATAGCTATGTTATCCACAGAGGAGCTAACCTCACGACGAAAGTACTCTCTAAGCACTGGACCAGTCGTACGCGGTGTGATCATGGTTCATGACTTCTAATAACTTTCCTCCTGATTGGAGGGTTCTATTTATTAGTGGCATGTGTGTTGACCATCAGAAGAGTGTTCTGGAGATTCCCTTACACATGTTGCAATCTCAGTGACTACTAACTCCTCTGTCGCTGTTATCAATAGCAATTTGACCGATTGTGGCTGGACTGACTGTGCTGGCATTGTCCCTGGTACTCAAGGGTACCAGTTATCCTACTGATTTATTCTGAAATGTTATCCTACAGAACACGTAATTAGAGCATGTTACTAGTTGCATTGTAATTGAAACTACACATGGCAAGGAATTATTATTTTTTCCATTTGTTTTGGCGGTAGAACATTCCCTGGACTTCTTTTGCAACCAGTGTGGTACACCTCAGTAATATCTTAGATGTGTTCTAAGGTTATCCCCGTCGAGGGGCCTGTCTGCTCCTCACTGTTCTCATAGGGGAATTTACAACTAGATTTTTGTTTTTCTACTCTGGCGGCCTCGTACAGTGTTGCACGTAGTCTCACCCAGCCCCCCCCCCCCCCCCACACCGGCCTCATCATAGGTCTAGGCTACTATTCCCCCCTTTTGGTGTCTCGGACCCCCCCCACCAGCGGTGGTGTTGGTATCCGAGGCACAAACGAAAGGTTCGGACCCCATGTAATGAGTTGTTAGCGTCCGCGTTTGTTATGAGAATGGCTGTAACCTTTCAACCAAATCTCATTGTGTTTGTGCTTCAAAACCGCTCAGTGGCTGTCGAGGCCTGTCAGTCACCACAGCGTCTGTGTGTGGCAACCTCTTCATACCTGCCGAACTGAGACAAAGATAGCTGTCTCGTGATATTGCAAGGTGTTTCACCAGTGGGAGTGTTAGGAATTTTGTTAATAAATAATTAAAACAATTTCTAGCTTTAGATAAAACTATAACTAATTGAACTCTGCACGCCTGGTGAAAAGAGATTTGTGTTGTGGGTTATAAAATAAGCAGAAAGGGTCGTTAAACTATGGTTGAACTGACCCAACTTAGCCTGAGGTGTTAGATAAGGCTGTGGGTAACCTTTTAGGTCTTCCATTATCTTGAGTTGCTGCTAACGTGGTAATAAATTATAGTGAGCCTTCAGGAGGATAGATTATATTGTGTGTCATGTGTGTGCGCTGGGAAGTTGGAATGAACTTTTGAACCTGTTTTCTATTTGTCAGGACAAGGAGACTTATTCTGTAACCTATGACGTCATATCTTGTATATAAACCTGTTGTTTATGATCAAATGGTAGCGTGCTCCGAGAATAAATACTATTATCTAATTTTAATAAGACTGTATCCTGTCTATTTTATGTTAATAAGTATCTTACAAATTCTTATAAATAGACAGATTGAATTTAATTAATGAGTACATTAGAGGAATTATTTAATTCCACTAACAGGGAGTCATCGGGTTAGTTGTGGGACTGACGCCATTAGTGTCATTGTAAGGGGTGACAGTCCCCCACAAAGCGGAAGATGTATCATCGGAAGCAGAGTACACTGCGCATTTTTCTTGCTGAGACGGCCGCAGTACTTGCGGATGTGTCCGAAGGGCAAGAGAAGTACATCTCTACTACAAGCAGGAAGGAAGTTGCTCATTCACAGAGACTGCTGGCTCAAAATCATGAAAAGAATGGTCAATCAAGTTTGCTGATGGAATGTGTTGAAATATCGTAATATCTCCTTGGATCGGATTCTGCACCAAGAGGTTTCAAAATGTATTTTTCCCAAGGGGTGCTGTTGACAGATATCCCTCGTGAATGACTGCGTTGCAGCTAATATTAGGGGAAGAGAGTGTGGTCAGTGGAGAAGGCACTGTGGCCTGTGACCATACGTGGTTGGTTTACCAAACCATTAGTGGGAGTAACCGATGTATCAAGTCTGCTCTGAGTAGCAGGGGTTCAGATTCGAGGTTGGTAACATACACAGGGTGAACGAGCGATACGTCCTGGAAGTGTAGTTTCAGCATAACTCTCAATGTGAGAGGCGAGGTAGTCTGAGGGAAACCTCAAAGTGTAGTGTCGCGTCATTCCACTTTTAACCAACGTTTAGTTTGCTTCAAAGCCCTTTTGAGATCATTGAACAATGTTTGAGAGATATTGTCGTGCCCGAGTCAATTAGCGCATAACAAGTTAAGCAGTCCTCCAGGACTGTTTCCAGGTATGACCGTTTAGAGTTGAGTTTAGTGGACATATTCCCCACAAAGTGGAGTGGTCGTTCYCAACGACGTGATCTGTCATTTCTGTTCAAGGTGAAAGCGGATCGACTTTTCGGATTTTGAGTCGTCTTGGCTTTAGTGAGGCTTTTGACCTTTTTCTTCGCAACCGGTATATCAGAGTCTATAGACAGAGCCTGTGGGCTTGTTTCTTGATCGAGCGCGCTCTGGATAGGGTCTCGATTGAGAGCGGGAGAAATTCGACCGCGGTGGTTATTGAAGTTTTGGTTCATGGTAGAAACAGTTGTTGTGCGTCATCTCTCAACGCTCCAATACCTGATAATGCACCCTCCAACTGGAGTGAGTGGTCCTGGTCAAACATCAAAACCGAGATGTCAAGGCTCTTGGGGTTTTGATGCCTCAACATCTGTGCTTGTAAGCTCTCTGAGTTGTAAGATAGGCAAGCCAACATGGGCTGCAGGGCCCAAGTAGGTAATGAAGGTGGGATACATGTTCGACAGAAACATTTGTTTGAATGGTAACCGCTCTTCCATTCCTGTTTCAGTGTGTAGGACAAAGTAAGCTGAACGAAGCCTATGATAGTAAGCTTGTAGGTGTTCATTCCGAGCTTGTTTGACAGTGTTAGCCAGTGAGCTATCGTGTTTGCGAGAATCAGCGCTATACAAATTGGCTTAATTATTTATTTACTAACTAAATAATCACAGAATTACAAACACACACACAATAGGTCATATGTTGGTTACTAACATGATACAAAGAAAAGTCCCTGGTGGACTAAATCGATATGACGGCTTGGTAGACAAAGGAAAGGGTTGGGGACAGCTAAAGTGTGGGAAACTCAGAGTGGACCCACGTACATGCAGTTGATAACTACACTCATGGAAATGCTAATACTTTGAACATGAACAGCCACTCATTCGAAAATAAATTGCAATTTACATATTTACGAGAGTATGCATTAGTGTCTCTCTCTGTGATCGCCAGTTCGTCTGCTGGAGAGAGTCGACAAAGTCTCTGGTTGCGTTCCTCTGGTCGCCATGAACTCTGTTATAATGGATACGTCAGGCGTACTAATGGTTGTTGCATAGGGAAATGTTCTTGAGAATGGATCTTTTAGAGTAGCATTGATCTTAGAGTTGATCTGTTAGAATAGATGCTTCTGCTGTAGTCGGTATCCTCGTCCTAGTCTTACGCATATATTCAGCTGCAAACTGGTAAAGCGGCGTCTAAGATTTGCTCCTTCTGTAGAACTCTATTGGTCTCTATTGTCGAACCATTCGTGATATCTCCTTGGTTTGTAGAGATTTAAATTCCAACCATTTCAACATGTAGCTACCGCTCCATGCTCTCTGGTCTAATGTACATTTTGTTACGGGTGGTTTTATACACTTCTGGAAAAAGGGGGCATTCCATGACGCCGACGTATAGTCTGTGCTCACGTGGGTGTGGCCACTGACTAGTTAAAACTTTATATGAAAAACCATTCTCTCATTTAGAAGGCTAACATCACATTTCATCTTCTCATAATTAGTTTCATATTTAATCATATACGTTCCACAACATTTAGATGTAAGTCTGGTAACTGGGAAATATACACATTCAGAGATACAGTTATGTTGTTCTGCTGTGGTAGTTACATTACAAATTAGTAAGGTAGGTAGAGGTCCATATTCATCACTGACAGTAGGTAGGTAGAGGTGGTTCATAATCATCACTGACAGTAGGTAGGTAGAGGTCCATATTCATCACTGAC
>NC_036858.1:65625379-65627504 GCF_002910315.2 Salvelinus sp. IW2-2015 | reverse complement strand
TCTTTCTCTCTCTCCTCTCTCTCCTTCTCTTTCTCATTTTATCTCCCATTCTCTCGCTCCTTCTTTCTCTCTCCTTCTCTCTCTCTCAGACATCAAGTACATTCAGTCTCTGATTGACAGTCCCTGAGTGGTATGGTAGGTAGATAAATAACATCAGGCTTTCCATTGGGTTTCTTAATAACCTTAACTGCTCTCTGCAAAAAAAACTGCCTTATTGAGGAAAACTACAGAAGAGAATTGCCTATAACTGAAGACATCATGTGGCTTCTAATCTCTAGAAAGTATTTGTTGTTCCTGTTAAGTTGCATCGTGTCCAAAATGAATACTCTAAATATGAATCCACATTTCCATTAGTGCAATTAAAAATCGGACACCAAAAACACAAAACATGCGACATTAAAAGATAAATCTGTGAGCTGCCAGTAGTGACCTGGCCTTAAGAAAAAACACAAAAAAACAAGCATCTTTGCCTTTCTTGCACTTACACTTGACTGCTAAATGACTCAAATGTAAATGTCAAGCCAGTCACTGTGACATCATCAGTCTGTTCTGGTGAGGTGTGCGTCTGTGTTATTAGAAATGCCTCACCAGAACAGGCTGGTGATGTCACGGTGATTGGGTTGACATAAAGTACACCCAAGGATAAGGCCAGGTCTCTAATGGTGGGTTCTACTTTGTGTTAACCTGACCCTCTCACTCCGGCTGTCTCGTGATTCAACATTTGTGTTGACTCTGAGAGAGAAAGGAGCTCATGTGCTTTATCATGCTAGAGTGGCATATTTATTAACCATTCACCTGCTGAACCTGTTTTTCACCAGACAGGAAAAGCAATTCCAAGAGTTCAAGGAGAGGTTAACTCCACACTCTCCAAATGGACCAAACGTTTCATTACAATTACATTCTAATTTGAACCATAGAATAAGATCGGTCAATTAATCGAATTCCGGCAAATACATAGACCAGGATTCAGACGGATCAAAAATAAGTCCGTGTTAATCTCAAACCTAAATCAAATCAAATCAAATCAAATTTTATTAGTCACATACACATGGTTAGCAGATGTTAATGCGAGTGTAGCGAAATGCTTGTGCTTCTAGTTCCGACAATGCAGTAATAACCAACAAGTAATCTAACCTAACAATTCCACAACTACTACCTTACACACACACACAAGTGTAAAGGGATAAAGAATATGTACATAAAGATATATGAATGAGTGGCTGTTACAGAACGGCATTGGCAGATGCGTAGATGGGTATAGAGTACGGTTATATTACATTATGGATGAGTACTGTAGGGTAAATGTAACATAAGTGGCATAGTTTTAAAAGTGGCTAGTGGTACATGTATTACATAAAGAGGCAAGATGCAGTAGATGATATAGAGTACAGTATATACATATGAGATGGGGTAATGTAGGGTATGTAAACTATTATATCTAAGGTGGCATTGTTAAAGTGGTAGTGGTTACCGATTTTACATTAATTTCCCATCAATTCCCCGATTTTTATAAGTGGCTGGAGTTGAGTCAGTATGTGGCAGCGGCCGCTTAAATGTTAGTTGGGTGGCCTGTTTAATCAGTCTGATGGCTTGGATAGAAGCTGTTTTTCAAGTCTCTCGGTCCCTGCTTTGATGCACCTGTGTACTGACCTCGCCTTTGGATGGCATAGCGGTGTGAACAGGCAGTGGCTTGGGTGGGTTGTTGTCCTTGAATGATCTTTTTATTGGCCTTCCTGTGACATCGGGTGTTGTTAGGCTGTCCTGGAAGCGGCAGGTTAGTATTGCCCCTGGTTGATGCGTTCTGCAGACCTTCACTACCCTCTGGAGAGCCTTTAGGTTGTGGGCGGAGCAGTTGCTCGCATTACCAGGCGGTGATACAGCCCGACAGGATGCTCGTCGATTTGTGCATCTGTAGAAGTTTGTGAGTTGCTTTTTGCGTGACAAGGCCGAAATTCTCTTCAGCCTCCTGGAGGTTGAAGAGGCGTGCTGCGCCTTCTCACAACGCTGTCTGTGTGGTGACCAATTCAGTTTGTCCGTATGTGTACCACCGAAGGGAACTTTAAAACTTTCCACCTTCTCCACTACTGACCGTCGATGGGATAGGGGGGTGCATCTCTCTCTTTTT
>NC_036858.1:65619913-65625279 GCF_002910315.2 Salvelinus sp. IW2-2015 | reverse complement strand
CCAAGGCAGAGACATTACCTTTCAGCTCGGGGATCGATCCATTCATCCTTAATAACCATCAATCAGACCACAAGACCGAACATAGAGTATCAACAGACCAACAGACTAAAATTAGACGACATCACCGACACACCAACAACATGTAAGAGCCATCAACAGACCAACAGACCAGAATACGAGTATCAAGCAGACCACAGACTAACAATAGCAGAGAATCAAACAGACCACAGACACATAATGTAGAGTATCATTCACACCACAGACTAACAATTCAGACCACAGACTAAGATAATAGAGTATCACAGACCAAGACTAACAATACAGCAGAATCAACAGACCCACAGAACTCAGAAATAGAGTATCACAGTACCACAGACTAAAACCAACACACGAGAATCAAACAGACCACGCAGACTCAGAATATAGAGTATCATCTAGCACCACAGACTAACAATTAGACACGACTACCAATATAGACCAAAACACCACAACTAACAATATACGACCAACAGAACACAGACTAAACAATATCAGACCAACAAACCACAGAACTAACAATATAGAACCAACAGACCACAGACTAACAAATATAGACAACACAACAGACCACAGACTCCACATATAGACCAACGACCACCAAGCTAACAACATAGAACGCACCAGACCACAGACTACCAAATCGACCAACAGACCACCAGACGAACAATATAGACCAACAGCACCAGACTAACAATATAGACCAACAGAACCACAGACTAACAATATCAGACCAACCAGACCACGAGACCTACCCAATATAGACCAACAGACCACAGACTACCAATATAGACGCAAACAGAACACAGGAACAATTATACGACCAACAGACCACAACTAACAATATAGACCAAGCAACCACATTTGAGGCGTTGAAACTTCAAAAACACAAGTATGTCATCATAGATATTTTATCTTTCCAGAGTAATGGATTAAATCCATGAACATTTTTTGGTTCGTTGAGTTTAACTTTCATAAAGAATGGTTTTTATCCGAAACAACGTTTGATTGATAAAATTAGATTATGGTTCATTGAAAGAATCAAAATAACACTTTAGCTAGAAACATGAAAATGAAAGACAAAGAGAGGATCGCCTCTTCTCTCTCTCTCGCTCTCTCTGTCTCTCCTCTCTCGTCTCTCCCTCCGCTCTCGTCTCTCTACAACTCTCTCTCTCTCTCTCTCTCTCTCCTCAGTGCATGGCCTGGAGTGTTTTGGAGTTAGAGGCCGTGTGGAGGTCGTCTGTCCTTACTATTTCTTGATTCTTCCTTGGTCGCCTTTTCTTAAAAAAAATTGATTTCTATGGTGGAGGGTTAGATGCACTGTATTAGATTAAGTTAATTTATGGGTTTATATCGTGGAGGTTTAACGCCCCGTTAAGTTAGATTAAGTAATTGTATTCTATGGTGGAGGTTCAACACAACTGTTCAGTTTAGGCGTACCACCACTGGTTTTGTCCAACGGTTAGGAAGAAAGAGGAACGAGTTTTAGTTTCGCAGGAGTATGAAGGTGTGGTGTGGTGCGATGGCTCGCAGCCTAGAGGAGCGCGTCATTTCACGCATGGCATTCAGGTGGGTTCCCTTAGAATGCGAGTTAACACTCACTAGGGTAGGGGGCCATAATTTTTTCACCCCCCCCCCTCCGGATGAAAAGCGTTCCAAAGTAAACTGCCTGTTCTCGGCCCAGAAGCTAGGTAATGCATATGATTGGTAGATTTGGATAGAAAACACTCTAACGTTTCAAAACTGTTAAATTAATGTATGTGAGTATAACATCAACTGGATATGGCAAAGGCCGAAAACCTGAGAAAAATCCAAATCCCCGGAAGTCGGGATTTTTTATGTTTGTCAGTTTTCAATTGACTGCCTATAAATATCCAATGCTAGCTTAGGACTCAAATTGACTTCCCTATGGCTCCACTTGAGATGTCAAAAGTCTTAAAATTTGTTTCAGGCTGTTATCTGAAAAAGAGGGAGAAGACTAACTCTGAATGAGTGGACACTGCAGTGTCCCAGAGTTGTTAACTGCCGCAACGAACCGAGTGTGCCGCCTTTTTTTTCCTTTTTATATTTGACCGAAGCTAATGCCGATTGAAATAGTCATTGATAGTGATGACTAAAAGAAACAACCTGGGATTGAATATAACAGCGTTTGCATTTTCCGAACTTTTTGGGATACTCGGATTTTGTCTGCCGGTTTGTGACTTGATTTCCCCCTCAGATTTCCCACTCCTGGTTGTGGTTTCCTCTAGGTTTTGCCTGCATATGAGTTCTGTAACTCACAGGACATCATCAAAGCAGTTGTGAAACCAGAGTTTACATCTAATCTACTAATCTATTGCCACATTCTAACTTTACGACAGAGTAGCAGCAGTTTACTCTGGGCACTTTATTCCAACTACTCATACTGCCCCATGTCCCAAATAAGTTATTAGAGGTCTCCTTTGCGCCTTAGGGTAAAAATTTGAGGTTCTATAAAATGCATAAAACATGTGGAGATGTTCAGAGATATGGTGTGTCGGGGAGGCACTCCAAGCAGGGGAAGAAAAATGGTTGGATATCTTGTACGGGATTGGTGTCCCTATACGGACGGTTGCTAGCTGATGTTTGTGCTACATCGCCTCAATGTGACGCAGAATGACGTTGTAAAGGTAACGTCACCCACATTCCAGGACAATTGAGACATGTCTGAATTATGGGCGATAAGCTAAATTCGTTATCTGCTACCTGTATGGTGTGAATCATGCAGATGTTCTTGTGTGGTTTGGCTATTTGAGGTAAGTCTAAATAGATAAATTGTTGTTTTCGGCTGTAAAGCACACTTTAAGAGAATCTGAATATTGGCTGGATTCACAAGATCTTGTCCCTTCATTGACTGGTACGGCCTGTCGTATGTTCATAAATGTTTTATGATGAGTATTTAGGTAATGTCACGTTGCTCTCTGGTAGTTATTACTAGTTGCTTGGAGAGAGTTGTGAATGTGGGCGCTGCAATGTAAAAGACATGGATTTATACGCTGAAATAATGCTAATTCTTTCCAACCAAACCCATAAGTGGCTATACAATAAATATGTGTTCAGCTGTCATTCTGATGGAAGTTGTGTTCTTGGTTTAGTGACTATTCATGATCTTTATTTGGTCGAATTTGTGGATAGCTACCTGATGCAAGGAAAAAAATTCGGTGGGAGAAGAAAAAAGTTGTGTCTTGCTATGAGTGGTTAGCTAATAGAAATAGACATTTGTGTTTCCCTGTACAACATTTAAAAATCAAAGATGATGGCTGATTCACCCAAGATGTTGTATCTTTCAATTGGTGTCTTGACTTGTGATTATCAATGAACATTGTTCATTTATATATCCCTTGTGGGCTTGTAGCTATGGCATGCTAGTCCAGACTTTTTTTGATGGGGGATCCCCGGATCCGGGTTTGGTGACTCGTAAAGAGTTAATCTAACTGCCACTGTCCAATGTACAGTACTATTACTAGGGAAAAAATACCATGCGTTGTTTGAGAGAGGGAGGTGCACAAACAACAAAACACTTTAACAGGGGGGACTGGTTTTGATAAATTCCACCCTCTGAAGGTAAATAAATGGACTTACCATTTCAGTAATCTGCTCTGATTTTGTCATCCCGTCAGGGTCCCAGAGGATAACAATGTAAGGGTAGTTTTTTGGTTGTGAAATAATTTTTCAATTTGTCAAATGTAACAACTGGTATTCTACACGAACCCCTGCGTTTCTTGTCTATGTATTACAAATAATAAAGACAATTTCAAATTGTCATATTAAATGGTCGTATATGTTGTAAACGGATGTTGCCAATAGTTCAAGTTAACAAAAGTAAAAAAAATAAAACATACAGTATAGGTGTTATTTAACCAATGGGTTTGTTTCGTCATGGTTCCCTTTTCTTGTGGCAAAAACAGGGTTCAAACATCTGCTGCTTGGATGGCACCCTGTGGTAATTTCCACCCAGGAAGATATGGGAGTTCAATATTATAATTATATGTTATTTTTTTTCTACTTCATTGGTGGTCTGAAGGAAATACACTGTATAATGAAGGAGCGTCGGGCTTTAAAAGCTTGCGTCCCTGTCTCACCCCATGCCCTAGAAAAGAAATGTGGTCGTTTGTTTTTGCCCAATTTAAACCGCACACTGTTGTTTGTGGTACATGGATTTATAGTGGTGTTTTTCCCTAAACCCACCAGTTTCCCATTTAATTTGTATAGCAGACCCTCAGTCAACTCAGGTCAAAATGAGTCTAAAAACTTTTTTTTTAAATCAACAAAACATGAGAAGACTTTGCCTTTGTTTTGGTTTGTTTGTTTGTCAATTAAGGTGTGCAGGGTGAAAACGTGGTCTCTCTAATTTGGTAAAAATCCAATTTGAGATTTGCTCAGTACATTGTTTTCACTGAGGAAAATGTACGAGTCTGCTGTTAATGATAAGGCAGAGATTTTTTTYCCCAAGGTAGTTATTGGGGTCAAATTTGTCTCCACTTTTGTGGATTTTCGGTGATCAATCATTGGTTCCAAATATTGAGGAAGATTCCAAATCAAATCTACTTTATTTGTGTAGACCTTACAGTGAAATGCTTACTTACAAGCCCTTATTAACCAACAATTCAGTTCAAGAGTTAAGAACATATTTCCTAAATAAACTAAAGTAAAAACAATTATAGAAAATKAACACAATAACATAACAATAACAAGGCTATATACAGGGGGTACCGGTACCGAGTCAGTGTGTGGGGGTACAGGTTAGTCGAGGTAATTTGTACTTGTAGGTAGGGGAGAAGTGACTCTTCATAGATAACCCACTGCGGGTGGGAGTAGTGTACAAAACAAAGGGAGGGGTCACTGTAAATAGTCCGGTGGCCAATTGAGCGAATGACGATGTTAAAGATAGTATAGACAGTAGGAATTTGTGGTCTGTATATTTTATAATTTTATTTAGGATAACGTTAACACCACAGGACTGTTTGTTGGGTTGGAGGGTTTGTATTTTGACCTGTAGTTCATTCAATGTGATTGGAGAATCCAGTTGGTTCTTTAATAGTTGATTCTAAGATTTGTATTTAATAATGCATGTGTGTCTGCTGTTTGTTCTTTCATATAGAGCAAAAAATATTGGAGAAGTGGATTATCCATACATATGTCTCTCTCTCTCTACCCCCTCTCTCTCTCTCTCTCTCTCTCTACCTCCCCTCTTCCTCTCTCTCTTTCTCTATCGCTCTTTGTCTCTCTCTCTTTATCTCTCCTCTCTACCCCCTCTCTCTCTACCTCCCCTCTTCCTCGCTCTACCCCCCTCTTCCTCTCTCTCGTTCTCT
>NC_036858.1:65602217-65619554 GCF_002910315.2 Salvelinus sp. IW2-2015 | reverse complement strand
GTCTCACCTACTGTAGCTATCTTAAGATTAATGCAATAACTGTAAGTCTCTCTTCTCCCTCTCTCTCTCTTCTCCCTCTCTCTCCCTCTCTCTCTCTCTCTCTGTCTCTCTCCCCGCTCTCTCTTCTCTCTCTCTCCCGCTCTCTCCCTCTCTTCCCTCTCTCCCCTCTCTCCATCTCTCTCCCGCTCTCTCTCTCTCTCTCCCTCTCTCTCCAGATCTCTCCCTCTCTCTCTCTCTCCCGCTCTCTCTCTTCCCTCCTCTCTCTCCCCTCTCTCTTCTCTCTCTCCCTCTCTCTCTCTCTCTCTCTCTCTCTCTCTCTTCTCTCTCTCCTCTCTTCTCCCTTCTCTCTCCTGCTCTCTCCCCTCTCTCTCTCCCCTTCTCTCCCTCTCTCTCTCTCCCTCTCTCTCTCTCTCTCCTGCCTCTCCCTCTCTCCCTCTCCTCCTCTCCTCTACTCTCTCCTGCTCTCTCCCTCTCTCTCCCCCTCTCTCTCTCTCTCTCTCCCGCTCTCTCCCTCCCTCTCCCTCCCTTTCACTCCCTCTCTCTCTCCCTCTCTCTCTCCCTCTCTCCTCCCTCCCTCCCTCTCACTCCCCTCTCACTCCCCTCTCTCTCTCCCTCCCTCCCTCTCACTCCCTCTCACTCCTCTCACTCCCTCTCCTCCCTCTCTCTCCTGCTTTCTCCCTCTCTCTCCCTCTCTCTCTCTCCTCTCTCTATCTCTCTCCCTCTCTCTCTCTCTCTCTTGCCTCTCTCCCTCTCTTCTCCCTCTCTCTCCCTCTCTCTCACTCTCTCCTGCTCTCTCCCTCTCTCTCCCCCTCTCTCTCTCTCCCGCTCTCTCCCTCCCTCTCCCTCCCTTTCACTCCCTCTCTCTTCTCCCTCTCTCTCTCCCTCTCTCTCTCCCTCCCTCCCTCTCACTCCTCCTCTCACTCCCTCCCTCCCCTCACTCCCTCTCACTCCCCTTTTCTCTCTCCCCTCCCTCTCCCTCCCTCTCACTCCCTCTCACTCCCTCTCTCTCCCTCCCTCCCTCTCACTCCCTCTCACTCCCTCTCTCTCTCTCCCTCCCTCTCCCTCCCTCCCACTCCCTCTCACTCCCTCTCTCACAGACACACACAGACACTACACCTGCTGGCACAATTGTTTCCCATTTACAACCAGAACCTAATCTCCCTCCTCCTCCCCCAGGTGTCTCAGTGTCACCAGCTGTATGGGGGCATCCAGAGGAAGATGGCAGTTAGGAGAGAGAGGAGGCAGGTGTTTGGTGAAATCAACGTCAATAAGCTCTTCCCCATCGGGTGCTTGTGCACGCCCTTCCAGGCCCTGGCCGTGCAGGTGAGTGTAGGTCAAAGGTCATCAAACCTGGGTCCATCAGAGCGTGTACAGGCTTTTGTTGCAGCCCAACACTAACACACCTAATTTACTGTTGATGCATGCACTGTATTGCATTGTATTGTTACTGGGTTTATACACATTTGGTTGCTAATGAACTTGACTTTCAAATCTGTGTTTCTTACACCAGTATTATAATAGTAATTGCCAGTAAATAGAACTGAAAAGCACCAGTGATCAATGCAGAATACATTTTACAGCGTAACTCCACATCCTTTAGGCAAAGACAGTGCGGCTGCAACATTCCATGGTCGGAAGGACTGGAGTAGTCCAAGAAAAAGCATGATGGATAGGGAAGAGTAATAAAAACAGAGCAGAAGGAATATTTGCTGTTCTATTTCAGAAGTTTTGGGGGAGAAATGTATTTGTCTGCACGGTTACATAGCAACAGACTCTGGATACAGTTTATTTTCTTCTCTTTCACAATCTCTCTTCATTGCCTTCCTCTATTTCCCTCTCTCTTCCTCTATTTCCCTCTCTCTTCCTCTATTTCCCTCTCTCTTCCTCTATTTCCCTCTATTTCCCCCTCTCTTCCTCTATTTCCCCCTCTCTTCCTCTATTTCTCAGTTTATAATTGGCTCATTCATCCCCCTCCTCTCCCCTGTAACTATTCCCCAGGTCGTTGCTGCAAATGAGAACGTGTTCTCAGTCAACTTACCTGGTAAAATAACGGTAAAATAAAAAAATAAAATAAAAAAATTTCCCTCTCTCTTCCACTAAAATCCCCCTCTCTGTCTGTCTTCCTGTGTTTGTTGTGAGTTTGTTGCCATGCTCTGCCTGAAGTGAAGGATTTTGGCCTGCCGACTCAATGATGGTTGGTGAGGGAGAGAGGAAGGGATGGAAAGAGAAAGATAAAGAATGAGAGGTTTAAAAAGAGTCTCAGGCCTTGAGGGAATATATGTTTTGTTGTTGGAACATCAGTCGTAAGCCTGCATGAGAAATGTATTCTCAACCTAAACTTTGAACCTCAAAACTCTTCCTTTAACTCTTCCATTCCCTCTCATCGCCACATCACTATTCACCTACTTTACCCTCCTCTCCTCCGGTATCCTTTTCTCCCTCTCCCACTCTCCCAGGACTGTCAGCAGGTGTTCCTGCCGGAGGATTTACCCATGAGCCCTTGGATGCAGCGTCAGACTCTGAGTAGTGTGAGTGAAGCGGGGCGTAGCTCCCTACAGCTGTCAATCAACAGCTCAGAGCAAGAACARGAAGCCACCTGACCAGCCTCTTCCTTCTCCTATTCTCCTCCTCCTCCTCTTCCTCCTCTTCCTCCTCCTCCTTCCCTCCTCCTTTTCCTCCTTATCCTTCACCTCCTTCTCTTCTTCCTCTCCCCCTTCTCCACTTCCTTCTCCTCTTCCTCTCCACCTCTCCTCCTCCTCCTCTTCTCCTATCAGATTATAGTGTAATAATATGTCATATGTAACATGCATGATATTATATATACCTCACATGCGACTCATAATAATAATAAATAATAAAACCAAATAATTAGCCCATTAAATGAATTATCAGCATATCTCAATTTCCTCTGACAAAATAACACACTGCTGAACTCAGCTCAAACAGTAGACCGATGTAGCATCCACAGTTACAACCAATAGGAGGCACTAACAGACCAATTTCCATAGACATTATAGGTGGTACTAGACCAATATATGGAGACATTATACACTACCAGTCAAAAGTTTTAGAACACCTACTCATTCAAGGGTTTCTCCTTATTTTACTATTTTCTGCATTTCAGAATAATAGTGAAGACATCAAAACAATGAAATAACACATATGGATTCATGTAGTAACCAAATAAGTGTTAAAAAAATATATTTTATATTTGAGATTCTTCAAATAGCCACCCTTGCCTTGATGACAACATTGCACACTCTTGGAATTCTCTCAACCAGCTTCACCTGAAATACTTTTCCAACAGTCTTGAAGGATTTCCCACATATGCTGAGCACTTTTTGGCTCCTTTTCTTTCACTCTTCGGTCCGACTCATCCCAAACCATCTCAATTTGGTTGAGGTTGGGGGATTGTGTAGGCCAGGTCATCTGATGCAGCACCCATCATTCTCCTTCATGGTCAAATAGCCCTTAAACAGCCTGGAGGTGTGTTTGGTCATAGTCCTGTTGAAAAACAAATGATAGTCCCACTAAGCCCAAACCAGATGGGATGGCGTATCGCTGCAGAATGCTGTGGTAGCCATGCTGGTTAAGTGTGCCTTGAATTCTAAATAAATCCCAGTGTCACCAGCAAAGCTCCCCCACACCATAACACCTCCTCCTCCATGCTTTACAGTTGGAAATACACATGTGGAGATCATACGTTCACCTACTCTGCATCTCACAAAGACACAGCGGTTGGAACCAAAAATCTCCAATTTGGACTCCAGACCAAAGGACAAATTTCCACTGGTCTAGTGTCCATTGCTCGTGTTTCTTGGCCCAAGCAAGTCTCTTCTTATTATTGGTGTCCTTTAGTAGTGATTTCTTTGCAGAAATTCGACCACGAAGGCCTGATTCACACAGTCTCCTCTGAACAGTTGATGTTGAGATGTGTCTGTTACTTGAACTCTGTGAAGCATTTATTTGGGCTGCAATTTCTGAGGCTGGTAACTCTAATGAACTTCTTCTCTGCTGCAGAGGTAACTCTGGGTCTTTCATTGCTGTGACGGTCCTCATGAGAGCCAGTTTCATCATAGCTGTCACGGATTCCTCTGGAAATTTCATCACGCACACCTGTCCCCTATTCCCACTGATTAGTATTTGTATATATGGGCCCTTTGGTTTCCATGGTCTTGTCGATTATTGTTCCCATGTTCGTTTAGCGTGTGAGTACCTGTGCTGTGTGTTCTGGGCTTTCGTGCCCTTGTGGATTGTGCAGATGATTATGGGTCTCGTCTCGTGTGATAATCATCGTGCGCTAGTGTTATTTATTCGAGGTAATCCTCGCTCTTTTGTTTGGGTTTCAACCCTGTGTTTTTGTTACGTGTTTGATTGGTCTTCGTCCCCGTGCCTTTACACGGCACGCCGTAATTTGGGCTAAATAAAATTCCCTGTTACGCATTCCTGCACCTGTCTCCTGCATCTTATATACCAGCGTGACAATAACGCTTGATGTTTTTTGCGACTGCACTTGAAGAAACCTTCAAAGTTCTTGAAATGTTCGTATTGACGTTCGTATTGACGTATTGTGGTCCCGTGTGGCTCAGTTGGTAGAGCATGGCGCTTGCAACGCCAGGGTTGTGGGTTCATTCCCCACGGGGGGACCAGGATGAATATGTATGAACTTTCCAATTTGTAAGTCGCTCTGGATAAGAGCGTCTGCTAAATGACTTAAATGTAAAATGTAAATGACTGACCTTCATGTGTTAAAGTAATGATGGACTGTAGCTTCTCTTTGCTTATTTGAGCTGTTCTTGTCCTAATATGGACTTGGTCTTTTACCAAACAGGGCTATCTTCTGTATAACCCCCCCACCTTATCACATCACAACTGATTGGCTCAAACGCATTAAGAAGGAAAGAAATTCCACAAACTTCAACAAGGCACAGCTCATGAAGATGGTTGCGAGAATGTCAAGAGTGTGCAAAGATGTCTTCAAGGCAAAATGTGGCTACTTGAAGAATCTCAAATATAACATATATTTTGATTTGTTTAACACTATTTTGGTTACTACAATGTAGAAAATAGCACAAATAAAGAAAAAACATTGAATGACTAGGTGTTCTAAAAGGTTTTACCGGTAGTGTAAGTGGTACTAACAGACCAATATATGGAGACGTTATAGGTGGCGCTAACAGACCAATATATAGAGACATAAGTGGTATTAAAATACCAATATATGGAGACATAAACTCAGCAAAAAAATAAACATCCCTTTTTCAGGAACCTCTTTCAAAGATAATTTATCAAAATCCAAATAACTTCACAGATCTTCATTGTAAAGTGTTTAAACACTGTTTCCCATGCTTGTTCAATGAACCATAAACAATGAATGAACATGCACCTGTGGAACGGTTTAAAGACGGTAGGCAATTAAAGTCACAGTTATGGAAAACTTAGGACACTAAAGAGGCCTTTCTACTGACTCTGAAATACACCAAAGTAAAGATGCCCAGGGTCCCTGCTCATCTGCGTGAACGAGCCTTAGGCATGCTGCAAGGAGGCATGAGGACTGCAGATGTGGCCAGGGCAATAAATTACAATGTTCGTACTGTGAGACGCCTAAGACAGTGCTACAGGGAGACAGGACGGAGAGCTGATTGTCCTCGCAGTGGCAGACCACGTGTAACAACACCTGCACAGGATCGGTACATCCGAACATCACACCTGCGGAACAGGTACAGGATGGCAACAACAACTGCCCGAGTTACACCAGGAACACACACTCCATCAGGAACGCACACTCCATCAGTGCTCAGACTGTCCGCAATAGGCTGAGAGAGGCTGGACTGAGGGCTTGTAAGGCCTGTTGTAGGGCAGGTTCTCACCAGACATCACCGGCAATAACGTCGCCTATGGGCACAAACCCACCGTCGCTGGACCAGACAGGACTTTACACCGAGGCCTGTACTCTGGAGCGGGATCGATTTGGAGGTGGAGGGTCCGTCATGGTCTGGTGCGGTGTGTCACAGCATCATCGGACTGAGCTTGTTGTCATTGCAGGTAATATCAAAGGAGTGCGTTACAGGGAAGACATCCTCCTCCCTCATGTCGTACCCTTCCTGCAGGCTCATCCTGACATGACCCTCCAGCGTGACAATGTCACCAGCCATACTGCTCGTCCTGTATGTGATTTCCTGCAAGACAGGAATGTCAGTGTTCTGCCATGGCCAGCGAAGAGCCCGGATCTCAATCCCATTGAGTACGTCTGGGATTTGTTGGATCGGAGGGTGAGGGCTAGGGCCATTCCCCCCTGAACTGTCCGGGAACTTCCAGGTGCCTTGGTGGAAGAGTGGGGTAACATCTCACAGTAAGAATGGGAAAATCTGGTGCAGTCCATGAGGAGGAGATACACTGCAGTACTTAATGCAGCTGGTGGCCACACCAGATACTGACTGTTACTTTTGATTTTGTTGCCCCCCCCCCCCCCCCTTTGTTCAGGGACACATTATTCAATTTCTGTTGGTCTGTGGAACTTGTTCAGTTTATGTCTCTGTTGTTGAATCTTGTTATGTTCATACAAATATTTACACATGTTAAGTTTGCTGAAAATAAACGCAGTTGACAGTGAGATGACGTTTCTTTTTTTGCTGAGTTTATGTCTCCATATATTGGTCTGTTAGTATCACCTATAATGCTGTCTCTTATACACATCTAGATGTGTATAAGAGACAGCAATACCCCCGTGCACAAAGCGTGGTCCATACAGAAATGGGTTGTCGAGATCGGTGTGGAAGAACTTGACTGGCCTGTATAGAGACTGTCTCTTATACACATCTAGATGTGTATAAGAGACAGGCGTGGTCCATACAGAAATGGGTTGTCGAGATCGGTGTGGAAGAACTTGACTGGCCTGCACAGAGCCCTGACCTCAACCCCATCGAAACCTTTGGGATGCATTGGAACGCCGACTGCGAGCCAGGCCCAATCGCCCAACATCAGTGCCCAACCTCACTAATACTCTTGTGGCTGAATGGAAGCAAGTCCCCGCAGTAATGTTCCAACATCTAGTGGAAAGCCTTCCCAGAAGAGTGGAGGCTGTTACAACGACAAGGGGGGGACCAACTCCATATTAATGCCCATGAGTTTGGAAACACAAATAGTGACTGGAGTCAGATTAAGCCGCACGCTTCAAGGATTTTAATGGCTTTGAATGAATGGAAAGAAAGGCATGAATACCCTGCTGCCTTTCCTGAGGTTTTGATGCACTTTTAGCACATATTTAGATTTTTTGTATAAAACCAGAATCAATAAGAAAAAATATTAAATAACAAAGAATTACTTAAAAAAAAATATAATAACAAATTGTATTTGGCTTTTCATAACAGCTTTTTTTATTAGATTATCACAGGGCTAGTACTGCCTACCCTGACTGCACGTCACTGCCTACCCTGATGGCACGTAACTGGGTGCTATGCTATGGCATGGTTTGTGTCCTGCCAGGGTAATGACTAAACTACTGGCTGGAACTCCTCTCTAGAGCATCAAAGGATTTTCTCCTCTCTCGTCCTTTATCTATTCATCTATTCATTTTATCACCTCTCCCCCCTCTTTCTSTCTCGCTCTCTCTCTCTCCTCCTCCTCCTCATCCTCCTCCAATCTTTCCCATCTTTCTTTCCAACCTGTTTGGCACTATCATCTCCCACAACATGTTCTGGTTCTCCTGACATCATTGCAAAGACTCAATAACAGGAACCATGTGATGTCATGTCAACATAAAACACCAGGCTTCACTGTGTGTGGAGGAAAGGTAGAGAGACACATCTGTGTGTGCAGGAAAGGGTAGAGAGACACATATGTGTGTGAAGGAAAGGGTAGAGAGACACATCTGTGTGTGAAGGAAAGGTAGAGAGACACATCTGTGTGTGAAGGAAAGGGTAGAGAGACACATATGTGTGTGAAGGAAAGGGTAGAGAGACACATCTGTGTGTGAAGGAAAGGGTAGAGAGACACATCGGTGTGTGAAGGAAAGGGTAGAGAGACACATTTATGACTGATTGAATGAATACATGGACACATCATCAGTAATGTAACATGGGGTCATAGGGTGTTTTGGGTCTTTCAACATCAGACACCCTCACCCAGGCGATCCAGTCGAGGTTGATCAGACCCTGACTTGTGTCCAGGTGGCATGTCGCTGCTCCCCATGGATCTCCTCTCTTGATCCAGAGCCATCTTGAGGCTTTTTCAGCTGCCTCCATGGTGTTGCTGATGGCTCTCCTCCTCTTCGCTCCATTGATGCCAAGTGTGTTGTAGGCTCTGTAGAGGGATTGGCCAGCAAAACCCCTGCATCCTACCTCATGCACCTAGCCTTCCAAACCTGCTTCCGACAGTCGATGACCAGTCCCTCGTGCTTGGCCCTCTTCCTCTCGTATGCCTCCTCAAGACGATCTTCCCAAGAGACTGTCAACTCCAGAATAATGATGGTCTTCGTGGACTCTGAGACCAGGGCTATGTCTGATCTCAGGATTGTCTTGACAATGTGCTGCAGGAACTTGAGCTGGTTCCCACCAGGACACTAAACCTTTATCAGCACAATTCATATTTGTACAATATTATCTATCACATCCTTATCACTGCACATTTGAATTATAAAATAAAACCGTACAACCTGGGGATGTTTGGTTGTGGTCTTTTCTCATTCAAATGTATTTCCTGTATGTGTCTTCCTTGTGTGTTTCCCCAAAACCAGGGTTAGGCTATTTTAAGCTTGCTTATGGCTTTCTGGGGAGAGAAGGAAAACAACATTGTTAGTAGGAACAGAGCAGTGTTTGGGATAAAACAAAAACAGTCACAGACAGAGTTAGCTCACAGCAAGTAAACAACGCATGGTTCATAACACAGACATTAGATGATAATCTGAAGGAAGTATGGATTGAACTCGTATTATAATTTWAAAAAATGATTTCTCTCTATCACTGTTAGCCTACCAAGGTTTATTTCGGGGGGGACGTTTAGAATGGGCCAACTTTGTCTTTGCTAAATAAACACTGTGACAACGGCATTTTATGGAACCACATACAAACAACAGTTTGATTCAATGGAAAGCTCAGTCATTTGTGAAAAAGTGTGGTCGCCGCCTATCTAAATAAAATGTTTTTTTTTGTGTCATTTAGCAGATGCTCTTATCCAGAGCCACTTAGAGGAGGAATTAGGGTTAAGTCCTTTACTCAAGGGCACATAGACCAATTTTTCACCTACTTGGCTTGGGGATTTGAACCAGCAACCTTTCGGTTACTGGCCCAACGTGTAAGGTTCTGTATTTATTTTCTTAGTCAACCTTGTGTTCTGTTTCTTTGTGTTCTTGAACGTAGCCCTGTTCCTTTGTGTTCTTGAACGTAGCCCTGTTCCTTTGTGTTCTTGAACGTAACCCTGTTCCTTTGTGTTCTNGAACGTAGCCCTGTTCCTTTGTGTTCTTGAACGTAGCCCTGTTCCTTTGTGTTCTTGAACGTAACCCTGTTCCTTTGTGTTCTTGAACGTAACCCTGTCTTTCATTTTTGTTCATTGATTTCACCTGTTAGTTACTCACCTGGTCTCATCAGCTCCTTATTTAGTTCAGTTCATTCTGTTTGTGCCTTTCTGAGGTATTGTTCGTTTTGACTCTACKAAGCCTTTTCCTAGCTCGTTTGTGAGAACCAGTTATAGCATTCAGTCCTAGTTTTGATTCACCTGCCTGTTTGACTACCTGTGTATGACCATTGCCTGCCTGTGACCACGATTCCTGCCTTCTGCGAAGGCGAAATTAACACCTGCCGCGCTCTGCGCGTGAATCTACACCTTTTTCTCCCTGAGCGTTCATTACACAACGCTCTTAACTGACATAGTTGTGGTATTCCTAGCTTTTCTATGGCGTGTTCACTCACTGTTGAGTGTCTTCACACAGAAGCACTTTAACAGATAAAATGTCAGGTTACGGACGCCTTTCGCTCATTTCCAACATCAATCAAGGAGTGTCTGGGTACATTTTTTCCTTCTTAGAAAGAGAGAGACAGAGGCAAATACAAATCTTAGAATCAACTATTCAAGACCACCAGATCCCACTGGATTCTCCAATTACATTGAATGAACTACAGCACAAAATACAAACCCTCCAACCTCAATGAAATTCACCCCAATCCACAAAAGTGGAGACAAATTTGACCCCAATAACTACCGTGGGATATGCGTCAACAGCAACGTTGGGAAAATCCTCTGCATTATCATTAACAGCAGACGTGTACATTTCCTTAGAGAAAACAATGTACTGAGCAAATGTCCAATTGGCTTTTTACCACAGGTAACTTCTCATGCTTTGTTGATTTCAAAAAATATTTTGACTCAATTCGGCATGAGGGTCTGCTATACAAATTGATGGAAAGTGGTGTTGGGGGAAAAACATATGACATTATAAAATCCTTGTACACAATTGGCCAAAAACACACATTTCTTTCCACAGGGCTGTGAGGTGAGACAGGGATGAAGCTTAAGTCTCACGCTCTTCAACATATATATCAACGAATTGGCGAGAGCACTGGAACAGTCTGCAGCACCTGGCCTCACCCTACTAGAATCTGAAATCAAATGTCTAATGTTTGCTGATGACCTAGTGCTTCTATCACCAACCAAGGAAGGCCTACAGCAGCACCTAGATCTTCTGCACAGATTCATTCAGACCTGGGCCCTGACAGTAAATCTCAGGAAGACAAAAATAATGGTGTTACAAAAAAGGCCCAGTTGCCAGGAACACAAATACAAACTCCATCTAGACATCGTTACCCTAGAGCACACAAAAAACTATACATACTTTGACCTGAACATCAGCGCCACAGGTAACTTCCACAAAGCTGTGAACGAGCTGAGAGACAAGGCAAGAAGGGCCTTCTATGCCATCAAAAGGAACATAAAATTCAACATACCAATTAGGATCTGGCAAAAAATACTTGAATCAGTTACAGAACCCATTACCCATAATGGTTGTGTGCTCTGGAGTCCGCTCACCAACCAAGAATTCACAAAATAGGACAAACACCAAATAGAGACTCTGCATGCAGAATTCTGCAAAAAATCCTCAGTGTACAACGTGAAACACCAAATAATGCATGCAAAATCTAGAAAAGACCCATTCAATTCTTCAACCACCTCAAAGGAAGTGATTCCCAAACCTTCCATAACAAAGCCATCACCAACAAAGAGATGAACCTGAAGAAGAGTCCTCTAAGCAAGCTGGTCCTGGGGCTCTGTTCACAAACACAAACAGACCCCACAGAGCCCCAGCTCAGCAACACAATTAGACCCAACCAAATCACAAGAAAACAAAAGAATAATTACTTGACACATTGGAAAGAATTAACAAAAAAACATAGCAAACTAGAATGCTATTTGGCCCTAAACAGATAGTACACAGTTGCAGAATACCTGACCACTGTGACTGACCCAAACTTAAGGAAAGCTTTGACTATTTACAGACTCAGTGAGCATAGCCTTGCTATTGAGAAAGCCGCCGTAGGCAGACCTGGCTCTCAAGAGAAGACAGGCTATGTGCACACTGCCCACAAAATTAGGTGGAAACTGAGCTGCACGTCCTAACCTCCTGCCAAATGTATGACAATATTAGAGACACATATTTCCTTCAGATTACACATATCCACAAAGAATTTGAAAACAAACCCAATTTTGATAAACTCCCATATCTACTGGGTGGAATACCAGTGTGCTATCACAGCAGCAAGATGTGTGACATGTTGCCAGAAGAAAAGGGCAACCAGTGAAGAACAACCACCACTGTGAATACAACCCATATTTACATGTATTTATTTTCCCTTTTGTACTTTAACTATTTGCACATCGTTACAACACTGTATATAGACATAATATGACATTTGAAATGTCTTTATTGTTTTGGAACTTTTGTGAGTGTAATGTTTACTGCTAATCTTTGTTTATTATCTACTTCACTTGCTTTGGCAATGTTAACATATGTTTCCCAGGGCCAATAAAGCCCTTAAATTGATATTGATATTGGAGAGAGAGAGAAAGAGAGGAAACAGCCCAGAGAATGAGTTGGAGACGTCATAGCGTAGCTTTGCCAGAGTTCCTCACACACACCCAAACACACGACTGATGTTTCTGAAATACCACGGTAACAACAGTCTGGGAAATACCCTCGGAGTTTCTTGCTGCTCAAAGAATTAGAATAACAAATGCAGTCTACTGTGACTTTTAGTAGTGCCATTGAAGGACCTTCTCACTGAAACAGTAGAAGAAAGGCAGAGTGCCTGTCTGTAGACACTGTCTGACTCTGTGCATGTGTGTTACTTGTTCTAGCTCTCTTTACCATTCCCTTGCTGTCTCCCTCTCTCCCTCTCTCCCTCTCTCCCTCTCTCCCTCTCTCCCTCTCTCCCTCTCTCCCTCTTTCCTCTCAAATTGTGCATGACGATCATCTCAGTGACAGCAGTCGGCGTGTGTGCAGTGGATAGCTTAACCATCGCTCGTGGTGTGTGTGTGTAGCCTGTCCACCTCAACCGTACGCGCTAACGCTCGTGCTAGGTCACATCGGTCAGCTACGACACTGATGCTGTAGCACACACACACACAACACACACACACACACACGCACACGCACACGCAACCCACGACACACAGCACACGCACACAACACACACACACACACACACACACACACACAGCAGCAACACACACACGCACACACACTGTAGCATGTCAGGGTGTGACTCAGTCAGCGATGGCCAACACACACAGCTACTCCCCGCCCCGTCACAGCCAGAGGGAAAAAGGAGAGGAGGAAAAGGATGTGCTGGAGATGCGTGTGCGGTGGTGGTGCTGAATGGTGTGTGTGTGTGTGTGTGTGTGTGTGTGTGTGTGTGGTGATGTGTGTGTGTGTGCGTGCGTGCGTGGCGTGCGTTGCAGGGGAATGGGACGGGAAGGAAAGTGCTGTTGGAACAGTGCCCTGGAGCTGAACAGAGCGGAGCGGAGCGGAGACAAAAGTAAGGAGCAGTGTAGAGGAGAGAAGAGAGAGGGTCAGTGTAGAGGAGAGGCGAGAGAGGGGTCAGTGTAGAGGAGAGGAAGAGAGAGGGGTCAGGTGAGAGGAGAGCAGATATAGAGTAAAGAGAAAGAGGAGAGGGAACTTGATGAGGAACAGGTGAGAGGATGGACAGGAGATGGGTGGAGAATAATAATAATGGAGCGGTGGAAGGAAGTGAAAAGGAGGAGGGAGAAAGAAAGTGGAGAAGAAGAGAGAATGGGAGAGAGCAGAGAAGTGGATGAGGAAGAGAAATGCAGGAAAGGAGAGGTGGAGAAAGAGAGGAATGGAGAGAAAGGAAGGAAAGGTAATAGAGAGCGTGAAGAGGTTGTTGAGGCGTGGAAACGAAGGATTGTTGAGAGGCTTTAGAGAGGTTGTTGAGGGTGTGTTGAGAGGGGTGTTGAGGAATGTTAGAACGAGCGTTGTGTGGGGGTGTGAGAGGTTTTGAGGGGGTGTGAGAGTTTGAGAGTGTTGAGCGGGGTGTTGTACGAGGTGTTGAAGGGTTGTGAGAGGATGTGCGGGTTTGAGAGGTTTGAAGGGGTTGTTGAAGGTTCTTGAGCAGGTTGTGTGGGGGTGTTGGAGGGGTTGAGGGTTTGGGGGATGTGACGGGCTGTTGAAGGGTGTTGGAGGTGTTGAGAGTAGTGTGTTGGCGGGTGTTGAGGAGGGTTGGGGGGTGTTCGAGGGCTGTTAGAGGTTTGTGGGGGGTTGGAGGGTGTTGGGGATGGTGTCGAGAGGTGCTTGAGAGGGTTGAGGGTATGGGTGGTGTTGAGGGGTGTTGAGGTAGGGTGTTGAGACAGTGTTTGAGAGTGTTGAGGGGTGTTAAGAGGTGTTTCAGGGGTGTTTGAACGAGGGTGTTTGAGGGGTGTTGAACAGTGTTGAGGGGTGTTGGGGTGGGGTTAGTTAGGATTGTGGGGTGGAGGTGTTGTGAAGTGTGAGTGTTGGGGTGTGTGGAGGTGTGAGGTGTTGAGGGGTGTTGAGGGGGTGTTGAGGGGAGGTTGGGAGGGTGTTGAGGGGGTGTTAAGAGGTTGTTGAAAGGGTTTGTTTTCACACCTGACACCCAACAGGAGAGGAGAACAGGAGACATGACCAGAAACAAGGCAATTACAATGAGAATGATTACCTAGCGCACACACCACACATACACCACACACACATACAAAGAGACCAACTCAGACACATGCACAAACACTTGTAAATCTGTTGACACAAACACACCAAACACAAACACACACTCAGATTTCTTTGCTCAGACAACACCGTTCGCCAGAGCCAGAGGAATGTGTTCAGGAGGACGAAAGGCAGCCAGGATATTCACACACATACACACACACTGGACTTAGACCTGCAACCTCCCACTTACAGCGTGCAACAAATACACACACACCATCAGAGCAAGACCAGGAAGACAGAAGCCAACTGAACTGCACTCTACATACTGCTTTGACAAGAGGTGGACACACACTCTCTTAACAAAGCCAAGTGGACCTCTGCTTGGAGCCACATTGCAACTTATCACTTGGCGTGAGCAACACATTGTCTCTCATCTGATCTAAGCCAGAACAAGCAACTGGAACCTGGTACATTGACTGTGTCCAACACGTTTGGGGCTTTGACCGCCTTCATCCAGGAAGATTACATACAGATAGAGACCCGGATCTGACCTCTGTCTCTCCCCTCCATCATTCTCTCTGGTCTCTCTCTGTCTCTCCCCTCCATCTCTCTCTCTGTCTCTCCGCTCCATCTCTCTCTCTCTGTCTCCTCACCCTTCCATCCTCCCAGTATGATGATGAGGAGAGATCGTCTGCTCCTGGCTGTGACCCTCACAGCCATTTTCACCGCTGACCTCTACTTCGTCCTGCTCCCCAAGCTCCGCCACAGACAACCAGGACCAGGGAATGGAGCCTGCCTCTGTCCCTCCTCCAGGAGGACTAACTTCACCCTTGCTGGGTACAGTGGCCTCACCATCCCCTGGTTCTCCAACATCACCTCCATAGACCTCCAGGGTAATGGGGTCGGAGCTGTGGACGACTCCACAGATTGGGGCTCGAAGCTGGGGAGGCTGTTTGCTCACCCTCTGTATAACATTCAGACACCGGAGCTGGGACTGGAAGAGAGGCTGATGCAGTCTGAAGAGCTAATGGAGTATTACAGGAGGAAGGTATTGCGCTGGGAGAGGTGAGTACAGTACACAGAGACCAGAGTTTAGACCTTTCTCAATGTTTTATGGTTGTGATTTAGTTTTGGTGGGACTAGACATTTTCCCTACTGTGGCTTGGCTGTGGTGGAGGGGTAGGGTCACTGACACGACGGCTGTGGATCCCTGACACAATCAGAAACTCACTCAAGCACAGGCACGTCAACAACTCAAAACCTTTTCTCTTCGGCAAGCAATTTTCCCATAAAGACTAATCCTATAAACTGTCTCTAAAGTCGATGTCATAAACAGCATTTAATGGAGGGCTGGTAGCAACACTCACATGTCATTGAAAGCCTATGTCTGGATCTCCCTGTGCTAGGTAAACAAGACCCTTAAACCYGATCAAACCCTTTAAACCTGTGAGAGCTGAACAGACTGTCGCTGTCTTCACTCTGTCAATCACAGCCCAGGGTATTCCGCTCAGAGAAATCCTGTTTGGGCTCCAATGGTGGAAAAACACAAGAAATATGAAGAGAGAAGATTTCTCCCCCTTCGCTGTGTTTTAAATATGCACATAACAATGGTTACTCTAGGGCTTAGTGGGAATGTCTTGCAAAATCTTGTAGCAGCTTGTTAACAGAAGAGAAATGCACTTAGTGAGAGGATGGATGGTTTTTAGGGGGACTTCTGGGGACAGTTTGGACTGTTTCATCTGGATGCTGAAAATAGGCAGTTATAGTATACTGTAGACCTTCCAGGTCAACCACTACGGTTATGGTGCATGTGTGTGGCATACATTATCATAGTCTGAGTCAAGAGCACTGAAAGAGGAGGGAGAGGTGGTTTTGCAGCTAGCTGCTTGCTCCCTGGTCTCTGGTCTGTGGGTTTGTGGTCTTTGGTTGTGGTCTGTGGGTTTGTGGTCTTTGGTTGTGGTCTGTGGGTTTGTGGTCTTTGGTTGTGGTCTGTGGTCAGCCTTCCTGATTACACAGACATGTCACTGTGGGCCAGTTGGGTCAGGAATACTCTGAATGAATACACTTGCTTTGACGACCCCTCCTATCATCTGACCACAACAGCTGATGATCCTTACACACAGTGAAACAACCAACACTCCCACTCACCACAGTCAAAACTGGCACAACGATGCAACAATGCCACATGCTTCCCCAGCCTCCTCAATGGTCTGAATGTTTGCTTTGGATCAGGAGTGATTCCTGCCCATACTGTTTCTGTGGGAATATGTATACAGAAGTGTCAGGAGAGGAGGAGAGGAAGGAAGGGAGATTCCTAAGTGAGGGCGAACAGCTCGGAAGCTCCAAGAGGGAGGTGGTGTGTAGGCTTTGCCACTACAAATGTTTTCCTCAGAGAACACTCTGCATTGTCTTTGACTGTTCTCCGCTCAGTCTGTTCTCCTCTCAGTCTGTTCTCCTCTCAGTCTGTTCTTCTCTCAGTCTGTTCTGAGAAGGAGAACAGACTGAAGAGAAGAACAACTGAGAGGAGAACAGACTGAGAGGAGAACAGACTGAGAGGAGAACAGACTGAGAGGAGAACAGACTGAGAGGAGAACAGACTGAAGAAGGAGAACAGACTGAGAGGAGAACAGACTGAGAGGAGAAGAAACAGACTGAGAAGAGAACAGACTGAGAGGAGAACAGACTGAGAGGAGAAACAGACTGAGAGAAGAACAGACTGAGAGGAGAACAGACTGAGAGGAGAACAGACTGAGAGAGAGAGAACAGACTAGAGAGGAGAACAGACTGAGAGAAGAACAGACTGAGAGGAGAAACAGACTGAGAGGAGAACAGACTGAGAGGAGAACAGACTGAGAAATGAGAACAGACTGAGAGAAGAACAGACTGAGAGGAGAACAGACTGAGAGGAGAACAGGACTGAGAGAAGAACAGACTGAGAGGAGAACAGACTGAGAGGAGAACAGGCTGAGAGGAGAACAGACTGAGAGGAGAACAGGCTGAGAGGAGAACAGACTGAGAGAGAACGAACTGAGAGAAGAACAGACTGAGAAGAAGAACAGACTGAGAGGAAGAACAGACTGAGAAGAGAACAGACTGAGAGGAGAACAGACTGGAGGAGAACAGACTGAGAGAAGAACAGACTGAGAGGAGAACAGACTGAGAGGAAA
>NC_036858.1:65595515-65601818 GCF_002910315.2 Salvelinus sp. IW2-2015 | reverse complement strand
GAGAAGAACAGACTGAGAGGAGAACAGACTGAGAGAAGACAGCTGAGAGGAGAACAGACTGAGAGGAGAACAGACTGAGGAGGAGAACAGACTGAGAGAAGAAAGACGATGAGAAGAACAGACTGAGAGAGAACAGACTGAGAGGAGAACAGACTGAGAGGAGAAAGCAGAGACTGAGAGGAGAACAGACTGAGAGGAGAACAGACTGAGAGGAGAACAGGGGACGCAGAGAGAGAAACAGACTGAGAGAAGAACAGACTGAGGGAGAAAACAGACTGAGAGGAGAACAGACTGAGAGGAGAACAGACTGAGAGAAGAACAGGACTGAGAGGAGAAACAGACTGAGAGAAGAACAGACTGAGAGGAGAACAGACTGAGAGAGAACAGACTGAGAGAGAGAAGACAGGACACTGGAGAGGAGAAACAGACTGAAAGAGGAGAACAGACTGAAAGAGGAGAACAGACTGAGAGCAGAGAACAGACTGAGAGGAGAACAGGAGACTGAGAGGAGAAACAGACTAAGAGTGAGAGAAACAGACTGAGAGGAGAACAGACTGAGAGGAGAAGACGAGGAGACCTGAGAGGAGAAACAGGAGTCTGTTCTTCTCTCAGTCTGTTCTCCTCTCAGTCTGTTCTCCTCTCAGTCTGTTCTCCTCTCAGTCTGTTCTCCTCTCAGTCTGTTCTCCTCTGTGGAAATATGCTAGTTTGGATTATTGTTGGTCCTGTGAAGCAACAGTTGCCCTGACAGTGGGAGTTGGATTTTTAAAGGCGCTTTCACTAAAGTTTGATTTGATACTGTATGATTTTCACAGTGCGTATCGCAGGTTTTCAAGGAGAACTCGTTTGGCATACCCTAACCATGACCTCGTTTTGACATCCTCTCTTTCCCCCTCAGGCGTACAATTTGACGTTGTACAGCAAGGGCAAGGTTATGCATAACCCTAACCCCACTCCCCCTCTCTCTCTCTCTCTCTCTCTCTCCCCCAACCCCTTCCCCTCTCTCTCTCTCTCTACCCCAACCCCTTCCCCTTAGGCATATGAAGCTGTACAGTGAGGCTGCAGCGGCCCTCAACGTGACAATGCTGGAACACCAGGTGACCTTTGACCCTGAGGCCAGCTGGCTGAAGTTCCACCTGGGCATCAACCGCTATGCCCTGTACGCCCGCGATGACCCCGCCATCACCCGCCTGCTGCAAAACATGCAGGCCACCACTGTCATCAGCGCAGGTAGGACCTGTCTTATGGGAGTTATAACCATTCATATAAGTGGTATTCATATGAGCATTATAACAATTCATATGAGCATTAAAATCACTGTCAACAGTGCATGTAGGTGCTATAGGACCTTGTGCTTTAATAATTAACCATTTATATAATTGTTATTGGTATTCATTGCAGAAATGTCTTTATGCAGATTACACTCAAGATGAAAAGGCCCTCAAAGGAGCATGTGACTGTACGCAGGGTAAGGTCCTGTCATGTCAACATATCTGCACTGTTCTGTGTCTGCATGGTTTGTGTGTTTTGTGTTCGAACATACATTCCTTTTAAAACGTTGTCTATAATGCTTTGGCGTGTCCATGGTTGTTTTGAGGAGAACAGGGAGAGAAATGAGAGGAAAGAGAATCAGTTGACACAGTCCTCTTCATGACTGGTTCTTTTGTAGTTTTTCTCCCTGTTATATCCTTCGGTGCTCAGTCGTGCTATCAGAGCCGAACACCCTGTTGCACCACTGACAACACTTTGGTTTTCATCCAAGGCCCATAAAGTAGCATCTCCAGATCTTCATAAGTCACATCCCTGGAGGCAGAGAGCAGAGACTCATTTAGGTCAAAGACAGAGTGTTCTTTAAAAAGCTTTATCTCAGAGATTGGGGTGATGCCACAGCAGTCTACACACCAGAGACTGGGGTGATGTCACAGCAGTCTACACACCAGAGATTGGGGTGATGTCACAGCAGTCTACACACCAGAGATTGGGGTGATGCCACAGCAGTCCTACACACCAGAGATTGGGGTGATGTCAACAGCAGTCTACCACACCAGAGATTGGGGTGATGCCACAGCAGTCTACACACAACAGAGATTGGGGTGATGCCACAGCAGTCTCCACAGCATTGCTATAGCTTCAAGCAATAAACAACTCAGAACATGGACACATACTCACACGCTCACAACAGACAGACAGACACACACACACACACGCTCACAGACAGACACACACACACACACACCACACACGCTCACAGACAAAACAGACAGACACACACACACATACAGAGAGACCGACACACACACATACAGAGAGACAGACAAAGAGACAGACAAAGAGACAGACAGACAGACAGACAGACAGACAGACAGACAGACAGACAGACAGACAGACAGACAGACAGACAGACAGACAGACAGACACAGACAGACAGACAGACAGACAGACAGACAGACAGACAGACAGACAGACAGACAGACAGACAGACAGACAGACAGACAGACAGACAGACAGACAGACAGACAGACAGACAGACAGACAGACAGACAGACAGACAGACAGAACCAGACAGACAGACAGACAGACAGACAGACAGACGACAGACAGACAGACAGACAGACAGATCAGACAGACAGACAGACAGACAGACAACAGACAGAACAGACAGACAGACAGACAGACAGACAGACAGACAGACAGACAGACAGAACAGACAGACAGACAGACAGACAGACAGACAGAAGACCAGACAGACAGACAGACAGACAGACAGACAGACAGACAGACAGACAGACAGAACAGACGAGAAGACAGACAGACAGACAGACAGACAGACAGACAGACAGACAGACAGACGACAGACAGACAGACAGACAGATACAGACAGACAGACAGACAGACAGACAGACAGACAGACAGACAGAGCAGACAGACAGACAGACAGACAGACAGACAGACAGACAGACAGACAGACAGACAGACAGACAGACAGACAGACAGACAGACAGACAGACAGACAGACAGACAGACAGACAGACAGACAGCAGACAGACAGACAGACAGACAGAAGACAGACAGACAGACAGACAGACAGACAGACAGACACAGACAGACAGACAACAGACAGGACAGACTAGACAGACAGACAGCAGACAGACCATCTCGCCTAACAGCGATCGGCTGCATTCTAAGATTTGTAGCTCTTTCAACCCACACTCCTTGAAAACACACTGGTGGCTCCAACCTCAACAACAACAACACACACTTGGTGGTTTCCCAAACCTCAGCAACAACAACACACCACACTGGGTGGCTCCAACCTCAGCAACAACAACACCTGGTGGCTCCAACCTCAGCAACAACAACCACACACTGTGGCTCCAACCTCAGCAACAACACACACAACCGGTGGCTCCAACCTCAGCAACAACACACACACACACTGGTGGCTCCAACCTCACAACAACACACACTGGTGGTTCGACTCAGCAACAACACAACCACTGGTGGCTCCAAACCTCAGCAACAACACACACTGGTGGCTCCAACTCAGCAACAACACACCACACTGGGGCTCCAACCTCAACAACAACACACACCACACACTGGTGGCTCCAACCTCAGCAACAACACACACTGGTGGCTCCAACCTCAGAACAACACACACACACTGGTGGCTCCAACCTCAACAACAACACACACACACACTGGGTGGCTCCAACCTCAGCAACAAACAACACACTGGTGGCACTCAAGCAAACAACACACACACACTGGTGGTTTCCAACCTCGGGCAACAACACACACACACACATGGTGGCCTTTCACACTAGCAATCAACACACACACACTGGTGGCTCCTAACCTCAGCAACACACAACATCCACCTGGTGATTTCCAATTCACCTCAACAAACAACACCACACAATGTGTGGTTCAAATCAAGCAACAAACACACAAATGTGGTGGTTCCCAACCTCAGAAACAACACACCACACACTCGTGGCTCCAACGTCAGCAACAAACACCACACACTGTTGGGCTCAACTCAAGCAACAACACACACACACTGTTGGTCCAACCTCAAAACACACACACACCACTGGTGGTTCCAACTCAGCAACAACACAACCAACACTGGTGGGCTCCAACCTCAAGCAACAACACTACACACACACTGGTGGTTCCAACTTCAGAACAACAACACACGACACACTGGTGGCCCAACCTCAGCAACAACACAACACACTGGTGGCTCCAACTCAGCAAACACACACAACTGGTTGGTCCAACCTCAGCACAATCACACACACATGGTGGTCAACCTCAGCAATAACACCACACACCCACCCGGTGGCTCAACTCAGCACAAACCCACACACAAACCACTGGGCTTCCAACCTCAGCAACAACCACACAGCACACACTGTGCTAACCTCAGCAATCAACACACACACACACCTGGTGGTTCCAACTTAGCAACACACAAACACACTGGTGGCTCCAACCTGCAAGCAACAACACCTACGACACTGGTGACTCCAACCTCTAGCAACACACACAACACTGTCACCCACAAACTGGTGGCTCCTAATCAGCACACACACACACACACTGGTGGCTCTCACCCTGCAAACAAACACACACGTGGTTCTCACACAAACCCTGGTGGTTCCAACTCAACAACAACACACACACCAGGTGGCTTCAACTCGCAGCAACAACACACACACACATGGTGGTTCCAACCTCAACAACAACACACACACACACTGGTGGCTCACTTTAAACCGTCACAAGAGGTGCCAACCAAACATCACACACACGATACCATGTGCTTACACCTCAGCAACAACACACACCAACTGTGGCCCACCTCCAGCAACAAAACACACCTGTGCTTCCACTCATACACCAACACACACACACTGGTGGCATCAACCGTCAGCAACAACACACACACACTGGTGGCTCAACTCACAACAACACACACCCACACTGGTGGATTCCAACATCACAACAACAACAACAAACTGGTGGGCTTGCCAACCCCACAACACACCACATGTCCAATCGAACAACACAACACACACTGGGTCCACCTGCACACAACACAATGTGCTCAACCGACAACAACACCACATCACACTGGTCGACTCCAAACCTTCAGACAACAAACTTTCTCACCAACACACACACCACATGGTGGCTCCAACCTAGCAACAACACAAACAATCCTCGTATTTTCCTCCGTCCTACTGTTGGCTTTTTTTCACCAATTTTCTTTGAACGGGGTGAAAAGGCAACAGTGTGCCGTTTTGCTCTTCTGAGCTGTTTGTGTCTGTTTGATTCCCTCCAGTTTAAACACAGCAGAGAGAGGTTGTAAAGCAACCAATAAGATAACAACTTCAGAAGACTAAGCTGAATCAGCTGGATCAGGAGAGAAGGGTGTGGTCCTTTTTATGCCAACTGGGTTTAGCTTGCTCTCGGACACACGCATGCTAAGTACCCAGACATTAAAGAACCCCTGTGAAGGTAGTGCTCATCTGGTTCTTATTAATTGGGATAGGTTCCAGGTCGAAACAGATGTTGAACAGAGAAAATAACTATGAACAGAGTACAAAACCACAAGGATTGGAACTTCAATACGATACGGAGCTGAGAACAGCGCGAAGATTAGCAACCAGTCTGAGAACAGGCCGAGAGGAGACACATGCAGTCTGAGAACAGCCGAGAGAGCACAGGAGTCTAGAACAGCCGAGAGATACACAGCAGTCTGAGAACAGCAAGAGAGACACCAGTCTGAGAACGAGCCGAGAGAATACACAGCAGTCTGAGAATAGCCAAGAGAGGACACGAGCTCTGAGAATCAGCCGAGAGATACACAGGAGTCTGAGAAAAGCCAAGAGAGACACAGCAGTCTGAGAACAGCCGAGAGATGACACAGCAAGTCCTGAGAACAGCCGAGAGCAGACACACGCAGTCTGAGAACAGCCGAAGAGAGAGCACAGCAGTCTGAGAACAGCCGAGAGAGACACAGCAGTCTGAAGAACAGCCGAGAGATACACAGCAGTCTGAGAAACACCGAGAGATACACAGCAGTCTGAGAACAGCCCGAGAGAGACAACAGCAGTCTGAGAACAGCCGAGAGAACAACAGCAGTCTGAGAACAGCCGAGAGAGACACACAGCAGTCCTGAGAACAGCGAGAGATACACAGCAGTCTGAGAACAGCCGAGAGTACACAGCAGTCTGAGAACAGCCAAGAGAGACACAGCAGTCTGAGAACAGGCCAAGAGAGACACAGCAGCCT